>NC_133660.1:122434773-122624142 GCF_037893015.1 Macrotis lagotis | reverse complement strand
AAAAGAAGATACTGAAAACTCATATGAACTTTCTCATTTATAAGGGCAGTTAGAAGGAGCATATATAGACAAGGCACCAAGAGCTGAATATGATGGTATAATACAGTGAAAAGATGGAGTAAGTGAGTGATAAAGGAAAATACTGGAAGAGAAAGGAAAGGAAGAAGGGGCTAAGATATTTCACATAAGAGTCAAGAAAAAGCTTTTTTCAGTGGAGTGGAAAAGGAGAAAGTGAAGGGGAATAAATGAGCCTTCATTCTCATCAGAAGTGACTCAGAGAGGAAACAACATACACACTTTATAGGGTATAGAAATCTAAAAAAAAGGAGAAAAAATGTATTGGATAAGGGGGATTGGGGAGAAGAGGGGAGTAGATGATAGAAGAGAGGGAAGATTATGGGAGAGGGTACTCAGATACAACACACTTGAATAGGGACAGGGTGAAAGGAGAGAAAGGATAGAATAAATGAGAGTGGGAAGGAATAGAGTAGGAGGAAATATAGCTAGTAATAGCAACTATGGGAAAAATACTGAATAAATGTCTTTGGTGGACTTATGATAAAGAAGGCAACTTATCCCAGAGACCAAGCCATTGGAATCTGAAGATAGACTGAAGTGCATTTTTTTTCTCTCTCACTATACTTGAGGTTTCTCATCTTCTTGGGGGGGGGGGTATTTTTACCCTCCTAACAACATTATTGTAATAATTTAAAGTAAATAACAAAAAAAAATTTTTTTTAAGGATGTACTATTGCCAAAACTGAAAGATGTTCAGTTCACCACAGATTTTGTACCATGTAAAAGAAGTAAATGGGGGTGGCTAGGTGGTGTAGTGGATAAAGCATCGGCCCCGGAGTCAGGAGCACCTGGGTTCAAATCCGGTTTCAGACACTTAATAATTACCTAGCTGTGTGGCCTTGGGCAAGCCACTTAACCCTGTTTGCCTTGCAAAAAAACCTACAAAAAAAAGAAGTAAATGTCTAACAAAAATCTTTTTTTATTTTTTCCCCAGTTACATATTATAAAAAAATTTTGTATTCATTTTTACAAGATTTTCGGTTTCAAATTTTTCTCCCTCCCCTCTCCTTTCCTGAAGGTAGGCAATCTGCTTTAGTTTATACATGTGCTATCATGTATAACAGATTTCTATATTAGTCTTGGTTATGGAAGAAGAAACAAACCAAAGGGAAAAAATAACCACAAGAAAGAATAAGATAATTGAAGAAAACACATTAAGAATCCATCAGTTATGGGGCAGCTAAGTAGAGTAGTGGATAAGCACTGGCCTTGGAGTCAGGAGTACCTGGGTTCAAATCCGGTCTCAGACACTTAATAATTACCTAGCTATGTGGCCCTGGGCAAGCCACTTAACCCCATTTGCCTTGCAAAAACCTAAAAAAACCAAAAAAGAGTCCATCAGTTCTTTATTTGAATATGGATAGCATTTTCTTTTGTGAGTCCTTTGTACTTTTCTTGGATCTTTGTGTTGTTGAGAAGACCTAGCTCATCCACAGTTGACCACCATACAATGTCACTGATACTATGTACATTGTTTTCCTGATTCTCATTTCACTTTGTATCAGTTCATACAAGTCTTTCCAGGTTTTTCTAAAATCTGCCTATTTATCATTTCTTATTCCTTTATACTCATATACCACAGTTTTTTTTCATTCCCCAAATGATGAACATTCCTTTAGTTTCTAATATTTTGCCACCACAAAAAGAGCTGCTATATTTTTGTATGTGTGTGTGTTCTTTTCCCTTTTTTATGATCTCTTTGAGATACAGACATAGTAGTGGTATTGTTGAATTAAAAGGTATGCATCTTAGTCCTCTTAAAGGACTAAGTAGTATTTTAAAAGGACTCTTGCTAAAAACAATAAGAAAAGTCTTACACGTTCATGTGAAAAAAATCAATTTTTATTTGTACATTGTGGAGATAATTACAGAGTCAGGTCCAGACCTATTTAAATATCATTTAATGCTTTGGGAGAAGCTGCAATCTCCCTTAATAACCCCCTCCCTTTTTTTGATTTTTACAAGGCAATGAGATTAAGTGGCTTGTCCAAGGTCACACAGCTAGGTAGTTATTAAGTGTCTGAGGCCATATTTGAACTCAGGTCCTCCTGACTCCAAGGCTGGTGCTCTATCTATCCTCTGGGCCACCTAACTGCCCCAGTAATCCCTTTATAATACTCCTTCCTTCCCTCAGTTAATTATCTCCAATTTATCCCATATATACAATAAGACACACATATACACACACACACACACACACACACACACACACACACACACAAAGACAATGTCATTCATTTGCCTTTCTTTAGGAAAGCAAAGTCCCAAGTGAAGGTATTCTTTCACATTTCATCAGAACAAATAACATACTCACAAATGTTGTAGGCCAGACCTGACTAGGCTAGGCCTCTGGTAGGTTAGTTCCAATATCGGAATGAAATGAAACAATCACAGAAGACAGGACAGTTAACCAAATTTACTTAGCCATAGGAGGAGAAGGAAAGAGGAAGTGATACAGTAGAGAGAGAACTTGGAATCTGCAAAACTCATCTTCCTGAGTTCAAATCCAGCCTCAGACACAGATTGTGTGTTTTGGGGAGAGTCACTTAACTCTGTTTGTTTCAGTTTCCTCATCTGTAAAATGAACTGGAGAAGGAAATGACAAACCACTCTGGTTTCTTTGCCAACAACTAGGAATGACAGGGCACCAACAAATAATAGGAGATGGATATTCAGTAAGGACACAGAAATGATTCGGCTGCCTCCACAATGCCCAAGATGATCTGCCAGTCAAGCATCAGGACCCAGCTGGAGGTCCTCCCGGCTTTTTGTCTTCAGATGACTAGCAAGCTGGTTCAAGGACCTGAACCTTAGCCCCCTGGGCCAAATTCAGAAAAGGATATTTTCAATAAACAGAATGACATAAAAGAGGTAGACTTGGAGTTGGAAAGACCTGGGTTGAAATCTGAATTTTTTTTTTTTTTGTTCTGTGATCCTGTATAGAAAAGTCATTTAACATTTTTGAGCCTTGGTCTCCTCATCTGTAAAATAGGTATAATAGTAATATAATAACTGTTATTTACTTCACAGGCTTGTTGTGGCACTTAAATGAGAAAAGATAAAGCCCTTTGCTAACCTTAAAACACTTATACAGAATGTCCTAAAAATCTTAGTGCAGCTTTGAACTTGAATAGATTTTGAAGCCAGGGATAGAGTGGTGGGTGGAGGTGGTTGTTGTTGGTGGTGGTGGTGTTTTAAAATTTTGTATTTGCATCTAGTAAGCCATGGGTGTCCCACCTTTTAGTTCTTCTGGGTCATGTCACCAAACAAAAACTTGTCAAGGGTTACATATAGAATTTAATATTTACTTGTGACTATAATGTAATTCATCTTACCAATGAGTATAATAATAAAATGTAATAATATAATAAAGCGGAATAAATGCAATAAAGTAGAATAATAAAATGAGTATAAAAAGACATTTACTTTTTAAACAAAAAAAAAGAAAATGCCAGTTTTAATGTGAACACTGTATTTGCTTTCTTGATACCAATGTATTTATGTCTGGTTTGATAGAGTCTGTTGTAGTAAAAATCTGAAATTTTTGTTCTATTTTCACTTTTTTTTACTATTTTTACTTCATATGAGGAAGAAGTTGCTTGCAAATATACTTGTTTTCCAAAAGAAATGTCATGAACAGTACTGTTTATGAAATACCAGATGTTTTTCTTCTGGCAGATACAGCTTATAAGAGTCCAGTAAGAGTCCTTGAATAATTTTTTCTTTAAGTTGTATATGTAATTGCAACTCTACACATTTGATTTGCAAGTTTGCAGGCAACATGCTGATGTCAGTTGAGATTGGAGTAGCAAATTTACTGAAATGTAGATGGTGTTTTCTAAAATCTTGAAATCTATTCTCAAAGTCCTGTGACAAAATAGCTTTTAATATTGCATACAATAAGTCTGTTGCAATTATGAGTCTTATGACATTTTAAAATAAAGCTCCTAATTCTTACAAGATATCTTTTGTAAAAAAAAAAAAAAATAAAAAATCTCTAGAAGTCTGTGGGACCTCACAATGTTAGTTATATGAAAAAGTCAATCCTTGTTAATGAAGGGGTAAGCTAGTCTGTGATATTTTAACACAGGCACATGCACTCACCTGTTCCTTCGTTTTTCAGTTACAGGCAATGCAGGCTGAATGAAGGGATTTTTGAGGGTGGCATGACACATCTGTAGTAAGCTATTCATAGTTTTAAACTACTAAAGCTTAAAGTTGCACTAAGATTTTTGGGACATCTTATATAAATATCGACTATTCATTTGATACTCATATCAATATTTTCTCCTAGAGAAGCATCTATATCTTCCATTATATCCTCATCAAAATATATGTAGTTAGAGTAGAAAGGGATCTTAGAATTTGTATGATCCATGTCACATTTTACACAAACAAGCTTGGAAACATTGAGTTATTTGCTCTAGTCCCCCAAGAAGAATTTGAACTCAGGACCTCGGATTCTAATTTTCACCACTCTAACACAATAGCAGCTAGATTCAAAGGTTGAACTCTCCCATTACTTATTTGGGAATAGGAACTAGGTAATAAAGGTGACAATATTTTATTGGTTCTTTGTGGTCATAGCCCTTTGTATCCCTTCAGAGTTCACCTCTTTTGTCTTTACCTGAGTGGCAGACACTGCTTTCCTGTGTCTCTGCTCAGGCTGGGCACCAGCTGTATTATCCCAGTGGCTTTCAAAAGGAGACTAATGGGCCTAATCCATAAACACTGACTAGAAGCCCGAGTTGAGGCAGGGGGCTTTGTTTATTGGCCATTAGTCATCAATAAATGATGGCAGTGTTAAACAATAAACATAAGGCTCTCAGAATATCATTAACATTACTTACAAAATAAATGTTTCTAGGATATATTGGTGTTTAGTAGCCAAATCCCCTGAGAGCTTCAGGGCTGAATTTGTCACCTGCTGGGTTTCAAACTGGAATATCCTTTTGAAAACCTCATTTGGGTTCCCTGCTTTGATGGCACTTTCTAAGAACTGAAATTTTATAGAGAGTAAGTCCTTACTATTCTGTCCCTCCTCCTATACACCTTCTATTCCTTGTTCTGTTCCCTTATGACTTGGAGAAAATCAATCAACTAAGTGAAGATTGACATCCTTGTAGTAATTTTGGACAAGCATTGTAGTCTCCTAAAAGGGAAAAAAAAGTTTATATAGTTTCCACATAACATGAGAGAATGTTATGCCTAAAATCTTAGCATTGGAAGAGGCCTCATCCCTGAAACAAGAATTTCCTCTATATTTTATTTTATTTTATTTTATTTTATGTTGGGTTTTTGCAAGGAAATGGGGTTAAATGACTTGCCCAAGGTCACACAACTAGGTATTTATTAAGTATCTGAAGCTAGAGTTGAACTCAGGTGCTCCTGACTCCAAGGCTGGTGCTCTATCCCCTGTGCCACCTAGCTGCACCCCTCCCCCATATTTTATGTGACAAGAAAAGATACTGAGAACTTTTGCTTGGAATAAGCAGCAAGGTAGACCTCACTACTTCCTATGGGGGCCCATTACACTGTTGCTTACCTCTCATTGTTAAGAAGTTTTCTGATATCAAATTTAAATTTGCCTCTTGATAACTAATTCATTTTTCCTAGTTCTACCCTTAGCAAGACAAATCTAACCCCCCCCCCCATAAAAGAGTTTATATAGAATGCTAGAGCAAACTGGATACACCCTCAGCAATTAATCAGCAAGTCTGGTAAATTTGTAGTATGTAGGAAGATGAGTAATCTATAAGGAGCTATAGAAAGGTGAGCTGGTACAAGGTTGTAAAGGGTTCTGAAAACCAAATAGAATTGAGATTTTATTGGGAGGTTAACAGGGAACTATTGAAAGCTATGATTGTGGCTCACTGAAATGGAGGACGATAAGAAGAGGGTTGGCAGTGAGTATATGAGAGATGCTGTGGAGAGAGAAGTAACAAGTTTTCTTGATTGATTGGATATGTGGTGTGGGGAAGAAGATATCAAGGGCTATTCTGAGATTGTAAACCTGGGAGACTAGAAGGATGATGGCTGACTTCTAAATAGTAATTTTCTCCCACAACACACACACACACACACAAACTCTCTCTCTCTCTCTCTCTCTCTCTCTCTCTCTCTCTCTGTGTATACATATTATATACACATACACAAATACACACAAACACACACACATACATACACACTAAACAAATCTCAGAGCAGAACCTGAAGTCAGGAAGATAAGTTTAAATCTGGTCTGAGACAATTTACTATGTAATCCTGGGCAGGTCATTTATTTGCCTCATCTGTAAAATGGAAATAATAATAACCCTTCCTCCCAGAGTTAATTGTGATAATCAAACAAGATAATAATTATAAAGCATTATATGATATGCTCAGAATCTGGAATATAATAGGAACAATATAAATATTAGCTATTATTCTCTGAACTAAACTTCCCTAGTTTCTCTAAATAATTTTCCTATCCTATGATCAT
The DNA here is from genome assembly GCF_037893015.1 of Macrotis lagotis. NCBI lineage: Eukaryota > Metazoa > Chordata > Mammalia > Peramelemorphia > Peramelidae > Macrotis > Macrotis lagotis. Next base: position 122,617,583 of record NC_133660.1, on the reverse strand, counting down.
AAAATTCCTTACTTTCCTGGTCATCCTCCTCTGGACAATTTCTAGTTAGTCAGTGCCCTCCTTAAAAATGTGATGCTCCAAACCAAACACTACTACACTTGTGATCTGACCTGGGTTTCTGAGTCTAGATTCATTTTTTTTTTCAATTTAAACGAAAATCTCATTAGCTCTCTTGACTGCCCTGTCAAAGTAGTCAAATCAATTCAATAAACATTTTATTAAGTGACTACTAAGTAATCAATATTTATTAAGTACACTATGTTTCAGACACTCCTCAAAGTGATGGGGGACAGAAAAGAGGGGAAAGACTGTCCCTACCCTCAAGGAGCTCACAATATAATACAATCTCTCCCTAAAGATACAAAGAGGGTAGGGGATAGGGTGTAAGAGAATCACTTCTTTATGAACTGATGAAGATGAAAACATTTTCCTTTTTCTCACAACCAACTAAACTGATAGAAATTGTGGTGCTGTGAGTAGAGCTTTGATGCAAGGAAGACCAGGATTCAAGTTTGGTCTCTAGCTACTTATAAGCTCTGTGACTCTGAACAAGTGACAATCTTTCAGTGCCCCAGGCAACTCTCTAAAACTAAATTACATAAACATTAAAGATCTACTTGGGTAGAGGAAATTCCCATAGCTGGGGTTCCCTCCCATCTCTGGAAATCACCAGTCTGAACCAACCTAACAAACAAAAACTACCTTACTTAGGCAGTCAAGTGCAACCCTTAATTGGTTTAAGATAAGTAGTTTGGCAAAAAGCCCAATTCTGCTGTTTTCAGATTTGCAGAATCACAAAACTTGTGTTGCTTTCCAAAAAGCCTGGGGGATCCTTCTGGGTTGTTTGGAGGTAGGGGAGAGGAAATAAGTATTTTCTAATACTCTGCCTTTTTTTCCCCCTCTCAAGAGCATGCCTTATAACATGCCTTATATCTAGTAGAGATTGCCAAAATCCTCCCTATCTCCAATTCCTCTTGCTGAACTTCTGAAAATCTAGGGGCTCTAAAATATAATTGAGAACCATAGGTTTTAAGGAAGGGATCTTAAAGATGCTCAAGGCCATGTTAGAGAGAAAGGACTTGACTTGCCTAAAGTCATATAAGTGGTGCCAATGTGATTTAAATGTAAGTCTGATTCAATAGTATCTCATTAATACCTGTGGTGTCAAACTCAAATAGAAATGGGGGGGGGGTCTAATCAAGATATGCTTATTGACTTAGTTTTAAAATGTAATCTTTATCTATGTTTTATTGTATCTTCATTGACTTTATTAAATATTTCTCGATTACATTTTAATATTCTTCCAGTTTCATTTAAAATTAATTTTAACATTAATTTTTAAAAATTTTGAATTCCACTATTGTTCTATTAGAAACCAGGAGGGATAGGAATTCAGGGAAGCCTGGAGGGATTTGCATGAACTGATGCTGAGTGAGATGAGCAGAACCAGAAAAACACTGTACACCCTAATAGCAACATGGGAGCAATGATCAACCTTGATGGACTCACTCATTCCATCAGTGCAACAATCAGGCACAATTTGGAGCTGTCTGCAATGGAGAATACCATCCCTTTCCAGAGAAAGAACTGTGGAGTTTGAACAAAGACCAAGGACTATTAACTTTAATTTAGGAAAAAAACTGATATTGTCTGATCTTGCTATCTTTTATGCTTTATGTTTCTTCCTTAAGAATATGATTTCTCTCTCACATTCAATTTGGATCAATGTATACCATGGAAACAATGTAAAGACTGGCAAATTGCCTTCTGTGGGGGATGGGAGGAGGGAAATAAAATCTTTTAAAAAAAAAATTGAGTTCCAAATTCTCTCCTCCTCTTCTTTCCATTTGTATTTCCCAATTACATTTTCATCTGGATTGATGGGGACTACATGGGGTCTCTAGGCCTCATGTTTAACACCTCTGTACAACATTATTCTTCTTGATAGACAACTTTCTAGAAAATCACCTTTTGAAATGGGTTTACATATAATAAGATTCCCTTAAAACACTACTAAACACCATTCGATTTAAAACACTATTAAAAATGGAAATCAAAACAATAATAACTGAGATCTGTATATATAATTCCTATGTAACAATAATAATAATAATAGCAACTAATAGGTATGTGTATATATTTATAGTGCTAATGTACCAATGATGGGGTTAAATAAAATGAATGCTAAAATCCTTTCTAATTCTAAACCTATTTTTTATGAGTCTAACATTGTCATGTTAATAAAAAAAAAGGTAAGCTTTTGCCCTCCAGAAGTTTAGATTCTAGCTATTTGCATTCAATTTTTGCAAAATGAGATTTCTTTCTATCCTATTGGCCAGGTTTTGTGTATAGATCAGATCTAAACAAAATGGTGGACCAGGGAAAACTGGTTGCTAGCAGTTCCTCACATTCCCTTTGGGTATCACATCATATAATGATTAAATCTCAGAGCTGTAAGAAACCTTAGCAATTATCTAATCCAAATGTCTACTGTATCTGGGCAGGGATCTCATCCAACTCATTCACGTTACAGATGAGGCAACTGATACCTAAAAAAGTACTAATGTATTTAGCCAGCTGCTCCAATTCATGTTTTATGACTTATAAAATTCATTTAATTCAGTTCAATCCAACATTTATAAAGCACTTATGTGCAAGACTCTTGTTAAGACAGATAGTACACAGACCAATCCTGGATCATCTCTCATTATCATGACTTTTTCCCCTGGACTTCAGTGACTCTGAGAAGAGTGAGGCTGATAACTTTATGCAGCTCCGCCTCATTTAAATCCAACTGATAAGCAAGTCAATAAATCATACTTTCTTGAGATATCATCGATCCTCTTTAAGAACTAAGGGATGGGGGCTGTTAGGTGGCACAGTGGATAGAGCACTGGCCTTGGAGTCAGGAGTACCTGAGTTCAAATCTGGCCTCAGACACTTAATAATTATCTAGCCGTGTGGCCTTGGGCAAGCCACTTGACCCCATTGCCTTGCAAAAACTAAAAAGAAAAAGAACTAAGGGATGAACAACAACAGCAAAGAGACCCTACTTTCATTGAGCATTTAATTATTTTTTGGTTCTGTTTTATAAAAGAGGATCCTTCCAAATAATACCTGATTATATCTTATTTTAATACTCTTAAAAATGGAGAAGAGGAGTTTCTGGGAGCTAGATCAAATGGAAAATCTGGAGGCCATAAATTCTAAACCTTCCTTTAAGTTGACACCTAGTCATACAGATTAATGGGTGACACCATTTGGGATTTTCTTGGTAGGAATAATAGAGTGATTTGCCATTTCCTTCTCATGATTTTACAGATGAAGAAACAGAAGTAAACAGGCTTAAATGACTTGCCCAAGGTCACACGACTGGTTAATGTCTGAGACCAGATTTGAACTTGGAAAGATGAGTCTTCCTGACTCCAGGTCCTACACTCTATACAATGTTCACCTAACTTCCCCATTGACCTCAGTTACCTATTCCTTTCTTTATAGTCGAATTGCCAAGGATTCTGGGTCAAACATATAGTATAACTAAAATCTTGGAGACAAAAGAGTGCACTGGGTCCTATAGTTTCTATTTAAAGACATACACAAAGGGGAGCAGCTGGGTGGTACAGTGGATAGAGTACCAGCACTGGAGTCAGGAGGGCCTGAGTTCAAATCTAACTTCAGATACATTATACTTATTTAGTTGGGTGACCTTGGGTAAGTCACTTAACCCCATTGCTTTGCTAAAAAAAAATACCCAAAAATCTCATACAAAATTACCCTAAAAAGAGGACAAGAATAAGAGAAATCTCAAATTTCAAATTATTTTAGACTCAAATATGCCCATTTATTGTCCCAAATGATCAGGGAGGGAGAGAGAGAGAGAGAATAAGCTTCTTTTCTAGAATGTAAACTCATTCAGTCCAGGAACAATTTTTCATTTTGTACTACTGTCACCTAGCCATGCCTGAGCATAGGAATGCTCAAAGAATATTTGTTAAAATAGATTAGATTGAGAAATACAAAATAGGTAAAATGCCTCAGATTGTTTAATGACAGCCGACTAATGCCTCTGTCCTGGACAGCTGCCATCACCCACATTTTACAGATGCAAAATCAAAAAAAAGGGTAATATCTCACCTCAGAGCCAAGAACAAACTCTAGTACCTGTAACTCCAAATTCACTGACCCCCATGCTTTCTCTGACTGGAATGTAGGATCAAAATCACCCAGGAATTTTTTAGGTCTGTATTTATATTAATAAAAGTAAAACTCAGTTCTTTAGAGATCCCTTCATGGGATCATGAGGATCATCTAGAGTCCTAAGATACCTCAGAATGAATAAACAAACAATTATTTACTCTATGCCAAGCTCTTCTCTTTGAAGTCAATGGCTCCTCTGCCCTTAACTCCCCTCCTCATCTCTTCCTTTTTTCATCCTCTCCAAGAACCATTCTACAGGACAAAGATGATGGGCATGAGAGTGAGCATGCTGAGGCCATTGTCATAGTAATCATTTCAGCAGCTGTCATCCTGGAATCCTTCCTTTTTACCTCTCACTGAAAGAGAGCATTGATTGCCTACAGCTGCCTAGCAGGCGGCTTTCCTTCTCCATAGGGTCTGCTTAGCTCACCTGATGCTACTCTAGAGCCAGCTCCCATACAGCCTTTACACATATCCCTGCCAGCTCAGTTGGCTACCAGAGTCACCAGGCCTGTCTTGGTCCAACACCTTCTTTTTCCTGATCTCATCTACTTCCTTCTAACTCCTAACTGGGCAGCCTGCCCTCTGGAACCATTAGTGTTCACCATTTCAGTAGAGCTAAACTCTCAATGTAGCCCAATCATGCCTTAATAAATCAAAGGGAATTGACTGAAGAAACAAAGAGGTTACTGACTTGCCAAAGGCCTCATGTGTTAGAATCAAGACTTAAAATCATATTTATCCAACTTGAGAGCAAAGGACTTCACCCACTACACAGTGATGCCTATTTAGAATAATGACTATGAATAGGATGCAAGTCCATGTGCATCCATATTGTCTCCGGACTTCATTACTGGTGATTTCTATACATTAGCACCCAACCATTGCTCACCTCAAATGCTGATGGGGCAGAACATGATGTCTTATGATAGCCTTTTCTGAACATCTCCTTTAATGTATTAGTGTCTTTTGGGCATGTTAGAACATTATTGCTCCTTGGGGCTAACATATGTGCCCCAATAGAAATAGGAAACAATAGAGCTATGGAAAACTCAAGTATACTACTACTCTAGAGTGTGATTCCATTGTAAGGCTACCTTGGATCATTTCAGTACCATCTCATGGCCATTGGCCTTGTTTGCAGAATGAAGTTAGCTCAGGTTTTCCACTCCATTGTGGTTGGCATTTGACTGATGAATGACAGGAGTATGGAAAATTTCTAGGATGTTCCCCCTTCAATGGCAGGGTAATAATCTCTAGAATTCTTGGAAGAAATTTTCCTTTTTATTTACCTTGTTTATTACCAATTTAATTAAATACCTTTGCCATTGGGATAAAGAAAGGAATGGGAGGGGAAAGGGAGAAAATGAATTAAATTTATAGACCTCTGAGGACTTTAATCTAATTCAAAGTCTGTTAAGAGACCAGGTAGTTCAGAGCCTTCAAGAACATACTCTGCTAAATTCCAGTTGACTCTGAGTGGATGAGAATTCCTTCACAGGTTCTAGATTCTAGAACTAATCCTTCTCTCCTAGGTCCCTGTTCAAAGGATGCAAAATATAATGAAGAGAAACTGAGATACTAATGTGAAGCTGTGAACTGATCTAACCATTCTGGACAGCAATTTGTAACTCTGCCCAAAGGACAACAAAACTGTGCATAACCTTTGATCTAGCAATACTAAGTCTGTATCTCAAACAGATCATAAAAAGGGAGGAAAGACTCACATGTACAAAAATATTTATAGCAGCTCTTTTTGTAGTGGCAAAGAATTGAAAATTGAAGGGATATCAATCAGTTGTGGAATTGCTGAACAAATTGTGGCATATGAATGAGATAGAGTACTGTTGTTCCTGTAAGAAATCATGAATGGGAAGATTTCAGAAAAACCTGCAAAGATTTGCATAAACTGATGCTGAATGAAGTGAGCAAGAACCAGGAGAACATTGTATATATTAACAACACCATGCAGGGACATTTGGGGAGGGGCCAGCAGGTGAAGCAGGGTTGAGGCTCACCTCTAATTGCAAAGTGTTGAGCTCCTACACCTGGCAAAGGCTTAGAGTATGTTCCAGATGTATGAACTCAACCCTCCTGAATCAGAGGTGAGGCTCATCTCTTCCTTACTAGCTGCCCCCTCCTATCATGTTCCTGCAACATTGTGAGATGGTCCACTATGGTGGATTCATCTCCTCTCAGCAGACCAAAGACAATTCTAATAGACTTGTAATGGGAAAAACCATCCACATCTAGAGAAAGAATTATGTATGGAATCTGCATAAGGACCAAGACTTTTCACTTTTTAAAATTTCTTTTATGTATTTTTCTTTCTCATGGCTTCCCCCTTTAGTTTTGATTCCCTTTTTACAACATGACTAATTTGAAAATGTCAAATGCAATTATACCTGTACAACTTCTCATATCAGATTACTTGCTGCCATGGGGAGGGGAGGGACAGAGGTAGAAAAATGTGGAACTCAAAAACTTATAAAAAGATGAATGTTGAAAACGATCTTTGCATGTAATTGAAAAATGAAATAAATAGTATTAAAAATAATAATATAATGGAGAGACTTCTGGACATGGACTCAGGAGATGTGGGTTTGAAGTCTCCTACTCTAAATGAACAGGAGAGAGAACACCTCTGCTTGTCTATGTCCTAATGTGTAAAATAGGTATATTAATATCTGTAATAACTACCTCAAATGGTTGTTTTGAGGAAAGTACTTTGTAAGCCTAAAAGTTGCAGGTGACTATGAGTTATTTTTATTCAATCAGGATCGGACCCTTTTCCCCGAAATAACCCTGGAGCAGAACATGATGTGAATTTGAAGCTGTATGCAAAGATTTAAAATGAAATATAGCACATGATAGAGAAGACCTCTGGTATGCTGCCAGTCTGCTGCTGCTCCCAAGTGAAGTGTACTTGAATTTCAAACTGATATGTTTACTTCCCAGGCTTAAAGTAGTCAGCAATTTTTAGTATAAGTAGAAGTTGCAATAACTGGCCTCTTAAAATACTTCATATTTACAAAGGTGCATTTTATACTCACATCTTAAAGTAATGTAGGAACATTATTTCATCCATTCTCATCATATTCTTGTGAGGGAAGGTAGATTGGTATTGTTTCCCTCCAGAACTCTCCAGTCCCCATTTCCAGACAGGAGCTGCCGAAGCATGTAGACTTTAAAAGTGCCCAAGAGGCAAGTCAGTGGTAGAGAGCGGAACAGAACAAGGGAAATGGTCTCTTAAAGTTATATTGGAAACTACAGGCCCACAGGGGCATGGAGTTCTATCAGCCTGAACGAGAACAGAGCATGGAAGGTGGTAGGGCCAGAGGGAAGCTCATTGCCATTGTCAGAATCCTTTCTCTGTCTTACCCCCTTCAAGTCTCCATCACTGTCATAGAAAGCAGTAATGAATGACCAAAAAAGGATTCAGACAGGTACATTGGAAAGAGGATTGGAACTGAAGCTAAAATATCTGGATTACTTACTAGACATTAGACTTTGAGCAGATTGTCTTAACATCTCTGTAACTCAGTTTCCTTCTGTAGAAACTGAGGCTGTTGGGCTGTTGATCTCTTCTAGCTCTATCTCTGATATTGTGAAAAATGCATATTGATGCTGAATCCCAAAGTACCAACTTCAAACAGGGGTCACCTGTGAACTAGATTAGCTATTTCCAGCTAAATTTATTTTCAATTTGCTGAATATTAAAGGAAGTAGGATAATCCTTTGGTAGTAGTCCAAATCCCTGGGTACCCTAGAATTCAATCAGCTTGATGGTTTGCTTTTACTAGATAAATGACTCAAAGAATAAATAAGTTTGCTGATTATACTAATATTGACAAAAGGAGTTGGGGAAATGACCCCATTGCCCTTCTAGAGAGAAAAAGAAAAGAAAACAGCTGTTGGATGGGGCTCAGATAGGTCTGGGGCTTACCCTTGAATGATAATGTGTGGCTATCCAAGTGTAATGAGGTCTTTCTCTAATGGGGGCAACCCATTAACCAATTAACCACCTATTATTCTCCCCAGCTGGTAGATGTGACCAGGGCTCCAGACTGAGAGGAGGGTAGGCAGAAGGCAGAGATGGGAGGAGCAGAGAATCATGAACTGGAAAAGGGGGTTGTATATTATGACTAGACAGAGGAGACTAGAATAGAAATTCGTCAAACCCTGGAAATTTGATTATTTTCATACTTTAGGGAATGGGTAGAAGAGCCTGTACTCTTAAGTTAAAATTTCTTTTGAGGTATTACAATATTACTGATGTTAAGTTAGAAGAGAATTCAAGTTAATAGAAGATTGATTTGTCTATAGAATCTGGATTCTATAGCTTCAGAGGTCATGTTAATCCAATCCAATAAATAGTTATTAAGTATCTAAGATGTTTGAGATACTCCACTAATTACAGGAGATATAATTTATCCAAAGAAAGTTGGCCACTTTTTTTTTTTTGGTGAGGCAATGTGCTTAAATGACTTGCCCAAAGTCACATAGCTAGTAAGTACTAAGTGTCTGTGGTCACTTTTGAACTCAGAGCCTCCTAATTCCAGGGCTAGTGCTTTATCCACCACACCACCTAGTTGCCCACTTCTAAATCAGTGGAACTGAGGCTAGAAAAAGATGGTTGATCCAGAATAGAAAAAGTTATGCTCAGCTGTGAATTTTGCCCTGTTTTTCTTCCCACTCCCACCTTTTAACAATTAATCTAAGTATTAAGAACTTATTTTTTCTTTCTCCTCCCTCCCAAAAGAAAAAAATAATAAAACCCTTGTGACATACACATAATAAAGCAAAATAGATTCTCTACATTGGTTATATCCAAAAGTGTATACCTCTTTCTGCATCCTCTATTCATCACCCGACCCTGACCAGGAGGTCAGTAGTATGCTTCATCATGGTTCCTCTGGAGTCATGTTTGGTGATTATAGTGATCAGAATTCTTAAAACTTTGAAAGCAATTGGTTTTTACAATGTTGTTGTTACAACATTAATTGTTCTTCTGGTTCAGTTTACTCAATATGAGTTCATATGAGTCTTCCCAGGTTTCTCTGAAATTTTCTCATCATTTCTTATGGCATAATAATATTCCATTATATTCAAATATTTTCATTTGTTCAGCCAATTGGCAATTGGTGGATTAAGTTTCTTTGCCACTAAAAAGAGATGTTATAAATATTTTGATGCATTATAGAACTCTTTCCTCTTTCATTTATTTCTTTGGAGTATAAATATAGAGGTGGTATTTCCCAGGTCAAAGGGGATGCTCAGTTTAGTAATGCTTTATTCATGATCCCAAATTGCTTTTCAGAGTTGTCCCATACAACTAGGTGTCACAGTAGATAGATCACTGGCCCTGGGGTCAGGAGGGCCTGAGTTCAAATCTGACCTTAAACACTTAATAATTGCCTAGCTGTGTGACCTAGGACAAGTAATTTTACCTCATTGCCTTAAATAAATAAAATTTAAAAAAAGAATTGTCTCACAAACAATGCATCGATGAGCCTATGAGTCCCTCTACCATTTTTCACATTCCTTTTTTTTGTCATTTTTTGAGATAGATATGAAGTAGATTTTGATAGATATGAGGTAGTCTCCAGACTCCTTCTTGACTAATTGATCCATTTCAATTCTAGATATTTCACAGAATTTCAGCACTAGAAGATACTTGAAAGATAACCTAGCCCAAACCCATATTTTAAAGATGAAGAAATGAAGACCCAGAGAGGCAACAGCGTTTGTTGTAGAGAATGTGTATCCTGATTCTTTGCATTAATTATCCATATGAAGATCCATTCATTATTCTGGGAGCTATGCTGTAGGTTTCTTTATGTTATACAGGCAACAATACAGCATGCAGACTGTCCATTGATTGTCCTTTCATTTTAGTCATCCCATCTCCTTTTCTATCTATATAGTTCTGAATAATGCTAATTAATTCAATAATTACTCTACTTTTTATATTCAGTAGTATGCTGTAGCCTACTCCTACCTACTATATGCCTGTCTATTGTCTTTTGGGTGACCCACAATTTCGACTGTCCTCTACAGTGGAAAAAGTAATGATTTTCATTTCACACAAAGTTAAAAACCATCAAGGGAAAGAATCAAGAAGATTACAATTTTCCATCAGTTTTAGTGTTTGTCTTTTCCTTTCTTTAAGAAAAAAACAAATTTGATTTGACCATGAATTTAACTTCCCTTTGAGAATAGAGTCTTCTACCTTTTAAAAGTCATGGCAGGGGTGGAGGCAGCTGGGTGCAGTGGATAGAGCACCAGCCCTGGAGTCAGGAGTACCTGAGTTCAAATCCAGCCTCAGACACTTAATAATTACCTAGCTGTGTGGCCTTGGGCAGGCCACTTTAACCCCATTGTTGCAAAAACTTAAAAAAAAAGGCATGGGGAATTCAATTATCCTTAAAACTTTAACTTTATTTAATTTCCATAAGATATAAATTATTCATAGTATGGATATTTTATTTTTCCTCTCTAAAAACTACCTCTTTATTGAGTATCAACTATAGGTAGGAGCTAGTTGTGTCTGTTTCATGGGAGTTTTGCAATAATAGTACTTGCATGTACTTGAGGCTTTACAATTTGTTCAGTGTTTTCACACTGCATTCACTAGTTTTATGCTTATAATAACTCTGTGAGATAAAAAGCATAGGTGGGGATAGAACAGTGTGAGGGATACTGTTAAAACTTGAATCTCCAGTATACCTGCACACATACACATTTTTTTAATATTCCAGTCTCAGAAATTAATTAATTGTATGACATTATTAAAATAGTTTTTGTTTTCCCCAGTTACATTCTAAATCAATTTTTTGACATTTAAAAACATTTTGAATTCCAAATTCTAATTTTCCCTCCTTCTCCTCCTTCTTCCCTGAGATGCTAAGCAATCAGAAATAGGTTTACATGTTGCAATTATGTAAAATATTTCTATATTAGACCTTATGTGCAAGAATACTTGATGAAAAGAAACAGAATGAAAGAAGGTGAAAAATAATATGCTTCAATCTTTATTCAAACTATCAGTTTTCTCAGGAGGCAGACAATATGCTTCATCATTAGTCTTTTGGGATTGAGAATGATGAAGTTCTTCATAAAATATTGCTGTACTATGTGCAATGTTCTCCTTAGTTCTCTTTACTTTGTATCAGTTCATATTAGTCTTTCCAGGTTTTCTGAAATCATCCTGCTTGTAATTTTTTAAAGCACAATATTATTTCATTGTAATCACTCTTATGAATATTTTTTTACAAATAGTTTTTTCTTTTCTGAACCTAGCAGCGGTATTGCTGAATCAAAGGATCTACACAGTTTTATAGCTCATTAATTTCTTGTATATCCTCGATCTTTTGTTCTTCCAGATGAATTTTGTTATTTTTTATCTCTATGAAATATTTTTGCTAATTTGGTATGACACTGAATAAATAGAGTAATTTAAATAGAATTGTCATTTTGTCATATTGACTCAACCTACCCATGAGCAATTAATATTGTTCTATTGTTTTGATCTGACGTTATTTAACACACATTTTTAAGTTTAATCTGTATAATAGCTTTCTAAAATCCAGGTAAAGAAAGATAGCAAATCAAGCCATGATTTGTAACTGTTGCTACTTCCAACTTGTGTATATGCTCATTTTTAAGTTTCAGCAATTTGTTCTAGAATGCTGGTTCCAGCACCCTCATATATTCACAGAGGAAAGAAAAGTTGAGGCTCACAGAAACTGTTACTTATGATTGCACTTATTAATCATCTACTATATTTCAGGCACTTTGCTAGAAGCTGAGTATACAATCACAACAATGAACAAAAATCCTGCCCTTCAGGAGTCTTATATTCTACTGGAATCAATCTATTATCCACTCAGCCTTAGAGGAAAGTAATGAAAGAGAACTCCAGTAACTTCTCTATCCAAAGGCAGGGTGGAACCCCTAAAACTGAGGGAGATACTTTTGGAAGCCTGTCAGAGAGGTTTCTTGAATTATTTCATCAATAGCAGCAATCCATTTACCCAGCATGGCAGAAAAACAGTCCTAGTACAAAAACAAACTGATCCTTCTCTATTTAATCTCTTGCCCAACAGCTCTGGGTAGACAGTTGTGAGCTCCAGGTGACGCACAGAGCAATAATCACAGCTTCCACACCATATCCCCAATGGGCTGTATATTAATGTCTGGCTGGTAATTTAATGGCACCTCTAGGCATAAACAAAGGTTTATTAAAATAGTAAGTAAAACATTCCTGAACACTGGACTACTTAAAATTTTTTTTTTTGTCTATTCCATATCCTGAAATTAGAAACCCTTTCTTTGGATGAGAAAACAAAAGATACTCTGTAAATCAACCCTGGAATAATTTTACTTCAGTTACTTATAACATAGCCCAGGGCAAAGACTTTACCTGAATTTGTATTCAGAATCACATGATTTCAGGAAAGAGGAATTTCATAACAGTAATCAATCAATAAACATTTATTAAGCACCCACTATATGCCAGACTCTAATCTCTTTCTTCATGTTGTCTTCTGATCTATTCGCATTAAATTTTACAGAGAGAGAGAGAGAGAGAGAGAGAGAGAGAGAGAGCTGGGTATATGTAGAAAACAGCATTGTTGAATGGATGAAGAATTGACCTTAGATTCTGGAAGACCTAGAAAAAACTATTTCTAACACATACTATTTAATTTTGTCCAAATCAATTAACTTCTTAGGGCACCAGGAAGCTCTCTACAAGGGTAAGTTTCAAAGAAGGGTCTGAACTACATTGAGAGAGGAAAGTTGTTCATTAGGCTCTCCCTACATTGATGAAATCACAGGTCAGCTAGGAAGTGAATGTATGTGTGTGTGTGTGTGTGTGTGTGTGTGTGTGTGTGTGTGTGTGTGTGTGTGTGTGGCTTAATAGATAGTTGTTTCCCCTAACCCTCTTGTGACCCACAACAAATCACATGTTCCTAGTACCCTTTCCACCCCCTGCCCCAACTCTCTAAGAGATATTTACTGATCAGCCTCAGGGGAAAGAGTTTCTAGGCTGGGATTTCCCTACAGATGAAATTATAGTTAAACCCTCCAATAATGAAAGTGAAGGTATTCCACCCCGATCCGGTGAAGGTTCCTTTGGAATATTTCCTATTTCAATTATAGCAACAACTTAGAATCATTCTAACTTCCTTCAAAATTGAGAGTTTGGGGGCGGCTAGGTGGCGTAGTGGATAGAGCACTGGCCTTGGAGTCAGGAGTACCTGAGTTCAAATCCAACCTCAGACACTTAATAATTACCTAGCCATGTGGCTTTGGGCAAGCCACTTAACCCCACTGCCTTGAAAAACCCAACAAAATTGAGAGTTTGAAGTGGTATTATGATTTTTGGCACTGATCACCAGGGTCCACAGTAAGGTGATGTCATTAGGTGTGTTGAATCTGATATCCATTGCTTTACAGCTTGGGCAGGCAAACCCAACACTCAACTCTCTCCCTAAGAGAACACTGATCTTCCTTTTCCCTCCTAAAACTCATTATTCTTAAGGTATTTCTACGAATAAAGGCAAATACTATAATCATAATTGAAGTCGATGGTAAAAAAAAAAAAGTAGCCATACGTACATCAACTTATGATTTCATTAGTATTGCAAGATTCCAAGTAAAGAAAATTTGTCTATGTTGGTCAGCACCTGAAGCACTAAGAGATTAAGAAATTTGGCCATTGTCATACTAGCCGAGTTGAGTCAAAGGCAAAACTTGAACTTAGGTCTTTATAGCTGAAAAACTAGTTCTCTATCCACTATACTACACTGGTCTTTCACTCTGAACAAACATGTACACACACAAGAGTGTGTGTGTGAAAATATACATTGTGTGATATATATGGTTATATGTCAAGGAGAATTTAAGATGATTAAAGTCTTATTCAAGTCTTATTTGCAGAATAAAAATTGTAATTGCCAGAAACGTGGAATCCTAGCATCTTGTGGAGGTAGAGGAAACTTGAAAGGTCATCTGATCTATTACCCCATTTATTTTTTCATATTGTTGTTCTATTGTTTTTTTCAGTCATATCTGACTGTTTTTGACCTCATTTAGGGTTTGTTTGATAAAGGTACTGACCTGGTTTGCCATTTCCTTCTCCAGCTCATTATACAGATTAAAAAAACTGAGGCAAACAGAGTGAAGAGACTTGTACAGAGTCACACAGCAAGTTTCTGAGTCTGCATTTGAACTCAGGTAACTCCTGATTCCAAATCCAGCACTCTATCACTGTGACACCTAACTACCCTGTGAGGAAATAGTTTCTACCAAAGAAATAGCTATCTAACTCCTATTTAAACATAACTAATGCACACTATTGCATAAGATAAATTATTCCTTTTTTGTTGGTTCTAATTATAAATTTCTTCCCAAATTGAACTCACATTGACCCCACTACCAACCACTGATCATTTCAGCAAATTATATTTAATAAAAACAAACATTTGTGAAACACTCTGGGCAACAATTGGAAGAACTAATTGATCTTATTGGATCAGGCTCCAAGACTGGTCCAATGTTCATCTGAATACACATCTGGGGAAATGGAAGTCAGAAAAGAGGTCTGAGCCATAAATTACCCTTACTTGCAAAATTGGTATCCTATCTACTGTGTGTAGTTATAGACACAGGGCAATATCCTGGACCCTCTTCTCCTTTTTCCCTACATTTTTTCTCTTGGTGATCTTATTAGCCTCTATGGGTTTAATTATCATAGAGTTTGCCTATCTAGCCTTCATCTTTCTGCTGATTCTCTAGCCCTACATCTCCAAATACCTCCTGGACATCTTCCCCCTGAATGCTGCAGAGAAAATGCAAATTCAAAATATCTACAACAAAACTTATCCTTTGCCCCAAACACATTCCTCTTAACTTCCCTATTCCTGTCATAATCACTACCATCCTGCCTAACATTCAGGTTCAGAATGTGGGAATTATCCCCTACTCTTCATGCTCACTCACCAGCAAGTTCTATCAATTTCCAATTCTTGCCAATTCTACCTCTTCCTTGTATGGTTCCTTTCTCTCCACTCCCAGGGCCTCTGCCCTAGTCCAGACGCTTATCACCCCTTGCCAATTTTATTACTAGAACCTCTAAATTGCCTCATCTCTCTTTTTTCCAACATAATCCTTTACACAACAGCCAAATTAATATTTCCAAAGCACATGTCTAAGCATATCATTCCCTGCTTAAGAAGCCACAGTGGTTCTCTATCTAGAAGCTCTAGATAAAATATAAGCCCCTCTCTTTGGCATTAAAAGTCACTCATAGGGGCAGCTAGGTGGCGCAGTGGATAAAGCACTGGCCCTGGAGTCAGGAGTACCTGGGTTCAAATCCAGTCTCAGACACTTAATAATTACCTAGCTGTGTGGCCTTGGGCAAGCCATTTAACCCCGTTTGCCTTGCAAAAACCTAAAAAAAAGTCACTCATAATCTGACTCTTTTTCCAGATTGATTATGCCACATTGACCTCATGAGCATTATATTCCAGTCAAACTAACTAGCTTATCATTTTTCATGCCTAATATTTCATCTCCTATCTCTATGCCTTTGCATGACTTGTACATATCAGACCCATGTCTGGAATGTCTTTCCCCTTCAGGTCTTTCTCTTGAAACTTGTAGCTCCACACCCAAAGGGCAACAAAAATGTACATACCCTTTGATCCAGCAATACCACTACTGTCTATATCCTGAAGAGATGACGAAAAAGGGTAAAAAACATCGCTTGTACAAAAATATTCATAGCAGCCCGGTTTGTGGTGGTAAAGAACAGGAAATCAAGTAAATGTCCTTCAATTGGGGAATGGCTTAGCAAACTATGGTATATGTATGTCATGGAACACTATTGTTCTATTAGAAACCAGGAGGGATGGGATTTCAGGGAAGCCTGGAGGGATTTACATGAGCTGATGCTGAGTGAGATGAGCAGAACCAGAAAAACACTGTATACCCTAACAGCAACATGGAGGTGATGATTAACCTTGATGGACTTGCTCATTCCATCAGTGCAACAATCAGGCACAATTTTGGGCTGTCTGCAATGGAGAATGCCATCTGTATCCAGAGAAAGAATTGTGGAATTTAAACAAAGTTCAAGGACTATTCCCTTTAATTTAGGGGAAAAAAACTGATATCTTATTGTCTGATCTTGTTATCTCTTATACTTTTTGTCTCTTCCTTAAGGATATAATTTCTTTCTCATCACACTCAATTTGGATCAATGTACAACATGGAAACAATGTAAAGACTGACAAATTGCTTTCTGTGGGGGGGGGTAGGGGGAAGGAAGAAGGGGGAAAAATTGTAAAATTCAAAATAAATAAAATCTTTTTTTTTTAGGTTTTTGCAAGGCAAACGGGGTTAAATGGCTTGCCCAAGGCCACACAGCTAGGTAATTATTAAGTGTCTGAGACTGGATTTGAACCCAGGTACTCCTGACTCCAAGGCCGGTGCTTTATCCACTACGCCACCTAGCTGCCCCAAAATAAAATCTTTAATTAAAAAAAGAAAAACTTGTAGCTCCCATGAAGGCTGATCTGCCACTTCTTATATGAGAGTTTTCCTGAATTCCTCAATTTAGTGACCTCCAGTTACTTTGTATTCACTGTATATATTTTCTATTTACTTATCTATGTATATATATTATATATATACATATATATAATATATATATATATATATATATATATATATATATATATATATATATATATGTTTTAAGTTCCTTGAGGACTTGACTATAGATTTAGAAGTAGAAGATACTTTAGGGGGTCATTTTATTTTAGTGATGACTAAATTTTAGATTTGAGGAAACTAAGGCCCAAAAGACAAGATGACAATTGTAGGTGGAATCAAGGATTATTCTAACCTAGTCATTTAAAATTTTTTTTTTATTTATGGCAATAAGATTAAGTGACTTGCCCAAGGCCACACAGCTAGGTAATTATTAATTGTCTGAGGCTGGATTTGAACTCAGGTCCTCCTGACTCCAGGGCCAGTGCTCTATCTACTATTCCATCTAGCTGCCCCAATTCTAGTCATTTTGAAAAATAATTTGGAATGATGCAAAGAGACTGACTAGAATTTCTTACCCTTTGACCCAGAAATTTCACTGCCAGACTTATACCTCAAGGAAGTCAAGGAGAAAAAGATTCATCATGTGCATCTCAAAATATGCTTTTTGTAGTAGCAAAGAAATGGAAATAAAGTTAAGTAAAGAAAAAAATATGTGCAATAACTTCAATAATTTTGTAGGTGAACTAGCCCCAAGTTACAATTCCTTAGAGAATATGAACAGATATTCTTTTCCTTTTTCAACCCACAAAGGGTGGCAAGTGCCTCTAACTTATGATGGCGAAGAGTCCCCTAATTATTAATAATTATTAATACATTATGTTTAAAATCACTAGGATAATACATTATGATCAAGTAGGATTTATCCCAGAAATGCAGAGTTGGTTCAATATTAGGAAATATTGGTTCAATATTAGGAAAACCTTTCAGAAATCATATGATCATATCAATAGATGCTGAAAAAGTTTTTGACAAAATACAGCACCCATTCCTACTAAAAACACTGGAGAGTGTAGGAATAAATGGATTGTTCCTCAGAATAATAAGAAGCATCTATCTGAAACCATCAACAAGCATTATATGCATTTGGGAGAGGCTAGAGGCATTCCCAAAAAGATCAGGGGTGAAACAAGGATGCCCATTATCACCATTACTATTCAATATTGTATTAGAAATGTTAGCTTGAGCAGTAAGAAGAAAAAGAAATAGAAGGAATTAGGATTGGGAAGGAAGAGACAAAACTGTCACTCTTTGCAGATGACATGATTTTATACCTAGAGAATCCCAAAAAATCATCTAAAAAACTACTAGAAATAATTAGCAACCTTAGCAAAGTAGCAGGATATAAAATAAACCCTCATAAATCCTTAACATTTCTACATATGACCAGCAAGATACAGCAGAAAGAGCTATAAAACTATTCAAAGTAACCTCAGACAATATAAATTACCTGGGAGTCTACCTGCCAAGGCAGACTCAAAAACTTTTTGAAAACAATTACAAAATACTTCTCATGCAAATAAAATCAGATTTAAATAACTGGGCAAGCATTACTTAATGAGTTAGAAAAAGTGGCAAGTAAATTCATATGGAGAAATAAAAAGTCAAAATTTTCCAGGGATTCAATGAAAAAAAGTGCAAAAGAAGGGGGTGCTTAGCCCTACCTGATCTACAATTATATTATAAAGCATCAGTCATCAAAACTGTCTGGTATTGACTAAGAAATGGAGTGGTGGATCAGCGGAATAGACTTGGTGCATTAGCAGGAAATGATTATAGTAATCTGCTGCTTGATAAACCCAAAGAATCCAGCTATTGGGATAAAAACTCTCTCTTCGATAAAAACTATTGGGAAAATTGGAAATTATGGAAGAATCTTAGATTAGGCCAACATCTCACACCAAGATAAGATCAAAATGGATACAGGATTTAGACATAGAAAACAATATCATAAGCAAACTAGAAGATCAAGGAGTAGTTTACCTGTCAGATCTATGAAAGGGAAGCACTTTACGACCAAGGAAGAGATGGAGAACATCATTAAAAATAAACTAGATAATTTTGATTACATTAAATTAAAAAAATTTTGCATAGACAAAACCACTGAAACCAAGATCAAAAGAAATGTAGTAAATTGGGAAACAATTTTTACAACTAGTATTTCTGACAAAGGACTCATTTCTAAAATATACAGAGAACTGAGTCAAATTTAAAAAAAAAAACCAAGCCATTCCACAATTGACAAATGGTCAAAGGATATGCAAAGGCAATTTACAGAGAAGTAAATCAAAGCTATCCATAGTCATATGAAAATTGCTCTAAATCATATCCCTTCCAACATTGATCATTTTCCTTTCAGAGATGCTTTAATTTACATTTCTCTGAGATACTACCTCACACCTCTCAGATGGGCCAATATGACCTGAAAGGACAATGATTAATGTTGGAAGGGATATGGGAAATCTGGGACACTAATACACTGTTGGTGGAACTGTGAACTCATTCAAACTTTCTGGAGAGCAATTTGGAATTATGACCAAAGGTCAACAAAAATATGCATACCCTTTGAACCAGCAATACCACTACTGGGTCTATACTCTGAAAAGATGATGAAAAGGGGTAAAAACATCACTTGTACAAAAACATTCATAGCAGCCCTGTTTGTGGTGGCAAAGAACTGGAAATTAAATGAATGTCCTTCAGTTGGGGAATGTGGTATTTGTATGTCATAGAATACTATTATTCTATTAGAAACCAGGTGGGATGGGAAGTCAGGGAAGTCTGGAAGGATTTGCATGAACTGATGCTGAGCAAGATGAGCAAAACCAGAAGAACATTGTACATCCTAACAGCAACATGGGGTGATGATAAACCTTGATGTACTTGCTCATTCCATCAGTGCAACTATCAGGGACAATTTTGGACTATCTGTGATGGAGAATACCTACTGTATCCAGAGAAAGAATTGTGGAGTTTGAATAAAGACCAAAGACTATTACCTTCAATTAAGGGGAAAAAAACCCCATTATCTCATTATGTAATTTTGCTATCCCTTATACTTTATTTTTCTTCCTTAAGGATGTGACTTCTCTCTCATCACATTCAACTGAGATCAATGCATACCATGGAAACAATGTAAAAACTAATAGACTATCTTCTGTGGGGGGTGGGGGGGAGGGAAACAAGAATGGGAAAAAATTGTAAAACTCCAATAAAATCTTTCTAAAAAAATAAAAAGGTTCAAAGTTCACCATTTATTTTAGTTGTTCAGTCATGTCAGACTCTTTGTGACCCCATGGAACACACTATCTATGGGGTTTTTCTTAACAAAGATACTCTAAGGGGTTGTCATTTCCTTCTTTAATGGATTAAGGCAAACAGAATTTAAGTGACTTGCCCAAGGGCACACAGCTAATTAGGCATCTCAGGTAGTATTTGAATCTGGGTCTTCCTGATTTCTAGCTCAGTACTCTAGCCCCTTAGATGCCTCTAAATCCATCATGACTTATACTAAATTCTCCATAACTCTGTACTCTGAAAGTTTAATCTCAAGGATAAGAAATAGATGGGATAGTGACAACCCAATCAGTCTGGATGTGTCTCCTTGCCTGGATGGACCTTCATATTTGTGTAGTCACTTAATTAAGAAATTAATTAATTAAGAAAAATTTATTAAATGATTAATCTGACATGGTAGGTCTTGAATTTTGAGTTTTGGTTGTGTTTCTCTCTCTCTCTCTCTCTCTCTCTCTCTCTCTCTCTCTCTCTCTCTCGCTCTCTCTCGCTCATCCCTTGGCAGGCAACAGATTTATAGTGGGTGAATTTGAATTATCTGTCACAAGTATATGTCCCACCCAAAATGGAACTCAATGGATAAACATTACCACATAATAAAGAACAACCAGTATAGAAATCTATCTTACCCTAGAGAAAAATAGGAGAGGAAAGGGATGGGAGCAGGGGGTAGGGAGGGGATTGGTGGGGGTTAGGTGATAGAAGAGATGGAAGATCCAGGGAGAGGGTACTCAGATACAATACACTTTTGAGGAGGGACAGAATGAAAAGAGAGAGAATAGAATAAATGGGGATGGGGCAGAATGGAATGGAGGGAAATAAAGCTGGCAATAGCAACTGTGGGGAAAAAATATTGAAGCAATTTCTCTGATAGACTTATGATAAAGAATGCTATCCATCCCAAAGACAGAGCTGATGGTATCTGATTACAGATTGAAGCATATTTTTTTCTCACACTTTTTCTTGAGGTTTCTCTTTCTTTGTTGGGGGTGGGTATTATGTTTACTTTTCCAACAAGACTGTTGTAATAATATGAAAATTTTTTTAAAAAGTATAAAGTAAGGGGCAGTGGACAGAGCACCAGCCCTGGAGTCAGGAGGATCTGAGTTCACTTAATAATTGCTGTCACTTGAGCAAGTTACTTAACCCCATTGCCACAAATTATTTTTTTTAACTGGAAAGTGATTAAAAAAAAAAAAAAGAAAGACTGCCCAGGCTATTTTATTGTAGGAAGGGGATGCCTCCATGTCTTCTCAAAACTGCTTTAGCTCTAAATCTATCATCCCTAGATCCAACAAGGTAGGGATATTCCAGGTTAGGGAGGGTGGGAAGTAATGAAGGTTGATTTGCCAAGGCATTTCCCCCAAAAAAAGAGGTGCTGGGGAGAATTCACCAATGGGAAGAATTGGGCTGGCATGGTATAGAAGTGTTTTCTAGGATGAGAAGGCTACAGTACACAAGGGATATTCCCGGGTGGGGAGGCCCCAGACACAAAGGAAATTCCATGGTGAGATGGTAGCTAAGGCATGGTATAAAAGTCTGAAACATCAGAAACAGAACCAGGAAATGAATTGAGATTGACTAGCCTAGGCCTCTCCCTAAAATAGAAGCCATGGGAATGATTTACTGAGTTTATGAAGGGTTTGCCACATTGGAAAAGATACTACTGTCAGAAGCAAACCTTTTATTTGGAAGCAGTGGTGAAAGAACCACACTTTTTGAGGGCATAGAAAGAAAGATTTAATCAAGAAATAAGTAATTATGAACCAAAAAGTCAAGCTGTGGTACCAATGTATCTACAGAGTGATGAAATTCAAGCAGCTAGACCAAGAGTCGGGTCAGAAGATCAGGTCTAGATCAGATTGCTTCTGAGTTTAAGGTACATCATTTTTAAATTTTCCTCTTCTAATGCTTCTTTCCTTTGGCATAATTACTGGTTTATATTTCTATTTGTACAATAAATCTTAAAGGCAGGGAAGGAACTGATGTGATATATTGATATAAAAATTTCTACCCTATAATCTTTCTAAATAAGAAAGCTTCACTCACTAATTAGTGGTCATCACAACTCTGCCAAAATACTAATGGATTTTGCTTTATATAAATACATTTGGTCTAAGAATGCTTAAATGTTCTTATTTTAATAGATTTGTTTCCCACAGAGACAATTTTAAAAAATAAGATATTTTACATGATTTTTTCTTCTGTTTTTTTTGCTTTTTTTTTTTGTTGTTTTTTTGGTGAAGTAATGAGTTAAATGACTTGCCTAAGATCATATAGCTAGTAAATATAAAGTGTCTGAGGTTAGATTTGAACTCCTCCTGACTCCAGAACTGGTATTCTATCCATTACACCATCTAGCTGTCCCCTATTCTGGTTATTTTAAAAAATTATTTATTTATTTGTTTGTTTGCTTGCTTGTATATTCATTCATTCATTTGTATATTCATTCATTCATTCACTTATTTATTGTAAGGCAATGGGGTTAAGCAGCTTGCCAGAGGTCACACAACTAAATGTGAAGTATGTGAGAACAGATTTGAACTGAGGTCTTCCTGACTCCAGGGCCACCTTTGCTATCCCTATTCTGGTTATTTTTACAAAAACAAAAGAAGGAAAAGGAAAAAAAAACCCTATCTCCATTTCCCTCTGGGTTCTTTCCTCACATCCCAGTTCAGAAAGAGCACATAGAACTGAAAATGATGAAAATGTTTTTAAAATAAATGTGGCAAAAAGAACATAGCACTTGTATTCTTCACTGTTCCCCATGGAATTACTTTCTTAAAAGCTCCTGATAAAATGTAAACATGTTACTTGGGAAGGAGAACCTGGGAATTTATTCAGTATCAATAATACCATTCTGACTAGCAGCTTGTAAAGTAGATGACAGGCTGGTCCTGGAATCAGGATGGCCCCCCTCAAGCCTTTCCTCTGGCATGTACAGCTATGTGGCCATAAGATGATTAACCTTTCAATGTTACCAGCAGCTCTAAGAGTTGAACATTATGTACAATTGCTGGTTTATGCCTATGAAAGGGTCTTCCACACCAGGAATTCTCTGCACCATACCAGAAAAAAACTGAATTAAAAAAAATACCTGATTGGGAGGTTACTAGAAAAGGGGGCATCTAAGTACAAAAACTCATAATTGTGTCTGGATTACATTATATTTTGCCATCTTTCATGTATTCTGCAATCCAGTAACACTGGCCTCCTTGTTCCTTGAAAACAACCTGCATTCTCTTGAGTGAGCATTTTTACTGGTTCCCTGACTTCCTTTAAGTCTCAGCTAATTTCCTGTCTTCTTTTTTTTTTAATCATTTTAAAATTTTTATTTATTTAAATCAATGGGGTTAAGTGACTTGACCAAGATCACACAACTAGGCAATTATTAAGTGTATGAGGCTGCCTTTGAACTCAGGCCCTCCTGACTCCAGGGCGGATGCTCTATCCACTGAGCCACCTAGCTACCACCCCCCCCCTAATATTCCATCTTCTGCAAAGTTTTTCCAGTTCTTCCTTGATCTTAGTGCCTCCTCACTGATACTACCTTCAATTTGTCCTGTGCAAGGATACTTCATTTTACACTTGATAGCATTGCAAAGATTTTGTGTTTTTACAAATTGAAAGTTTATAGCAACCCTGCCTTGAGAAAGTCTGTCATTTTTCCAATATCATGTGCTCACATTGTATCTCTATGTCACATTTTCTTAATTCTTACAATATTTCAAGCTTTTTCATTATTATTATTATTTTATCAGTTACAATGGTCTTTAATATTCCTATTGAAATTATTTTGGACATCATGAATTGTGCCTATATAAGACTATGAACTTAACTGATAAAAGTTATATGTATACTGACTAGTCCATTACTGACTTTTCAGGGTGTCCCTATTCCCTGAGACACATCAATATTGAAATTAGGACAATTGATAACCCTACAATGTTCCCAAAGTTTTTAAGTGAAAAGAAAAGTCAATCCATGTGACTTATTTTGAGAAAATGCGCAGCCTCCCCCTAGTCTTCAGCAACCACCACCCAGATCAGTCAACAAGTCATCAACACAGAAGACCTGTCACCAACAAAAAGATTCCAGTGCCCTAAAGGCTCAGATGATGGCTAACTTGTTTTTTTAACAATAAAATATTTTTAAATAATATATTTACATTATTCTAAAACCATTTCAAGTAAAATAATTAATCACATTTATTTATATAATTTATATAAATATGTACTTTTAATTTTATTATATATGTGTATAATAAATTTAATTTAATTAATTAAAGATATTTAAAGCCATTACATTATTTTAACAGGCTATAATAACTGTTACTGTACTGTACAGTAACAGGCTAGATTCAAGGTGACTTTTCTATGCACTGGAAAACAAAAACATTTTGTGTGATCTCTTTTATTGTGATATTTGCTTTATTGGAGGTGATCTGGAACTGAATTCACACTATTTTCTTAAGTGTGCCTGAATATAGCTTCTTTGTACTAAGTTGTTTACACACTTTTTTTATCAATAGAGTGTGAAATCCTTGGGAGCAGGGACTGGTTGTTTTTTATTTGTTTGTTTGTTTTCTTTTCTTTGGCCTTTCTTTGTATCCCTAGACACAGTAGGTGCTTAATGGTAGCTGTTCCAGTAATGTTCAAGAAGTACCAAACAGAAGAATTTGTATTTTATCCTAGGGGTGATGGAAACCACCTGAATTTCTTAAGGAGAAGCTAACCAAGTTCATGACCTATGGTTTCAGCAGCTAAGTGGTAGAGTAGATAGAGTGCTGGGCCTGGAGTCAGGAAGATATGAACTCAGATACTACTTTAGATGTGAATGGTAAAAATATATATGCTATTCAGTTTGAGAAATGTCAATTTTGCAACTATGGAGAATCGATAAAAAGGGAACAAGTCTGGAGGTTGAGAGACTACTTAGGAGGTAGAGATAAAAGGTGATTAGGACCTGTATTAGAGAATGGGGATTGAAGCAAGAGATTCAGTAGTTACATGCTCAACAGATATGGATTGGATATGGGAGATGAAGAAAAGTGAAAACTTGTATTATGAATTTAATGAACAACTTAATTAAAAAAATTTTAAAAGCCCTACAAAGGAAGATGGTGTTATCCTTGCATGTCACAGAATTATAGTTTTCCTAGATATTGCATTAACTTACATTTTGAAAGGGAGAGAATTCTTAGCTTTTACTTTTCTCTATATTTTGAAATATCATGTGGGAGAGAAAGCTAGACTTTTGTTGGCTATAAACTTTCAACTCCTAAATCGTTTGAAGTGAATGTAGTGGAAGAGAGGGTAGAGGGGGAAAAAAAAGAAATTTGTCCTGCTCAACACAATGTGGGGCAAATCCTTTCCAGGGAAAGAAAATCCTCTTTACTTAGGGGATTAACTGAAAGCAGAAAGCATGATTTTAAGTTTTGTCTTTCCCTTTAGGAAAAAGTCTACTACCCACATTGTTCAACAATGATTGGGCCCATAAGGTGTATAGTAAGTGTGATGGAAAAATCTGATACTCTACATTTCATAAGGTCATCACTTCTCTGAAAATATCTCCAAATGTTCTTCTGTGAATGACTCTGTCCTCATAGAAGGAGAGACTGGAGAGACTCAGAACACTTTGAGACCTTTCTAAAAGAAAACACCAAGGGTCTGAAGCTTTCCAGGGTTGATATCATCAGTCTCTATTCCCAGGATGGGGATAGGAGAGAGAGATCCATTTTGGGGGGCAAAAGAAGCTTTCTTTATCAGCTCTCTGGAAAAAGTTATAGTAGAAAAATACTATTTTTCTTAGAAGACTTAATAAATAATTCAGAACAGCTATAAATCTCAATGAAATTGAAACCTTTTGTTTGCTTGTTTGTTTTAGTGAATCTCATTCCTAACTTTCAGGCATACCCTAATTAAGTTCATCTGACATCCCCCATATCCTAAGAAATAAGATAGACTTTTTACAACTGCACCCCATTCTCTTCCTTTGAATCACCATCCTCAGGGTCTCTCACTTTTCCTCCCAGTCTGGAGGGGTTTTAACTGAAAGGATGCCTCTCTTTTATCACAACTACACCTAAGGGTCTCCCTTAGGTCCCCCTTGCTTCTGCTAGTCACTTGCCACCACCATTTTCTTCCTCAAGCTCAAAATATTCCTAGCCAAGGCTCAGATGCTATGAGCCAAATTAGATTGATTTCCAATGAGTCAGCTATAAGAATTCATCCTCTTGGTATCACACAGTTAGACCACCACATATCTTAACCTGCTTTGAACAGAACTGCCAAATTGATGTTAGTCTATGACAGTTTTGTACCATCTATTTTTATGAGTTCTGTTCCCCCTTTTCATGAGCATGTTGGGGGGGAGGTTGTACCCTCAGCATATTTCCCCAACTTCTACCTCCTTCTGAAATGTTCCATACTCTGATCTTCCCCCTATATTCCTCCTTCCTCTTTCACTGTTCACAAAAATTAGGTATCTGAATGTCTTTCTCTCAAGCAAGACAACCTGGAAGAGGGTTTTAAATTTCCATTTTACCATGAAGGTTTTTACATTACAGACTAAAAATACTTTAGTATCATAGATACAGACATGAAAGGAACCTATGAGAGTCATCTAGTCTAACTCCCTCATTTGATGGGTGAGAAAATTGAGGCCCAGGATAGTTAGGTGATTCATCTAATGTCACATGTGTTTGTAAGGGGCAGAGATGAGAAACCAAGTCCTCTGGGTCTCATGTCTTTTCTCCCATTACTTCCTCAGCTAATAATCCACAATAGTGCAAGCAAGTACCATTTGAAAAGATGGAATAATCAATTAGCTAGCACTGGGGCAGGTCCTGAAAGACACCCAGACACTTGTCCACCATTGATCTAGATCTGGAAAAACATCACAGAGGCCATTAAGGTCCCTCATTTTATAAATGAGTAAATAGAGATCCATGGAGATTTAATGACTTACCCAAGGTCATACTGATAATCAACATTCAAGATAGATTTTTTGAATCTGAATCTTCTTTCTCCAGAACCAGAGCTCTTTTCAAAATAATAAAAATAATAATTTACATTGTACTTTAAAATTTGCAAAGCAATTTAAAATGTCCTCATTTGATCCTTATGAAAACCTGAGATAGAGGTACTCTTATTATATATTTTTTATATATTTAAGAAAAGTGAGACTGGGAGGTTGTACAGGATTGCATAGTAGGTGTCTCAGGCAAGATTTAAACTCAGGTCATCCTAGTTACAGATCCAACATTTTACCCAATTATATTACCTATCTTCCTTGAAAATAAATTATTCAAGCTATTTATGTTCTCATGCATGTGTGCCGCCTGTGGTATTGTGTGTCTGTGACAGACAGACAGAATGAGAGGGGAGAGGGGGAAGAGGATGAGGAGGAGAGAGTATGTGTTTATATCTAGTTTCTTGTTGATCACAGGAAGTCTATTGACTGTCCTGGATACTGAATCCTCATTGTCAAGTTTGTATCTTGTTGAAATCTTTTATTTCTTTTGTAACATTAAGCAAGTCATTTAATGTCCTCCTCAACCTTAGTTTCTTCATTTGTAAGACGAGGGGGGGCTGGATTAATTGGACCTTTTCCTTTCCAATCCTAATTCTAAGATTTTCCTTCCCCATAAAATGGAAAGAAACATTACATCTATCATACCTCATAGGGTTGTGTGTTAAGTATATGGTAAATCTTAAAATGTTTCCATATTAGTAAATTTACCATATTCTCCTTTTTGTATTCATCATCATCATATTATCATCCATCTTGGAAGCTACAACGAAATCCACAGTTACAGCCTTACAGGCTACACTAAATTAAGAGATCTGAGTTTCTGCCCAATTGGGTCATATTGGAACATTCATTCCTCTCTAGAGTCCTGGAATTAAGCTGGTTCTCTTGACAGCTGGCAGTTACCCTAATTGAAATAAGGGTGGGGAAAGAAGGCATTGTCAAGAAGTTTTGCTTTTTTTTTTTTTTTCCTTCTGAGAGCCTGGGAATGGAAATTGATGGTAATATTTTAGACATGGGAAACTTGTAAAAGGATTATTCTTTGAGGTGAGGAAGTTAGGAACATGAGTATTAAGGGTCATCTGAGTTTGATACATATATTTGAACCCATATTTTAAATTTAGTCTATTAGCAAACTGGCTAATGAGAACAGCTCAAGACTGAAAAAAAAAGTATAACTCAGGTCTCAAAAATAGCAAAGTGAAAAACACATTTTTATTAGTTTCAGAAAACACTGTTCAAAAATAATTAAACTAAAGATAAATTTTAAAAAACAAGGATTTTTAATTGTTTATATTGTTAATTCATTATCTGTTAAATCACTAAAATTATTTTTGCAAAATTTTTATGCCCATACTCATATCATTATTGATATGAGTAATTCTTTGTACAGAGGGAAAATATAGACCATCTCCATTTTGGGAGAGGTCCCACACACAAATGAATGGATGGGCCAGGCCCTTTGTGAAAGGTTTGAGTTGTGCATATGGCCTGTAACATATGTTATATACCAAGATTTAGTCAGAGAAGGATTTAATTTGCATCCCCTAATGGTTTAGTTGCAGTCATGCCTGAAGGCAGAGAAATAGACTAGATTTTGTATTGCTTGATTTTTTTGACTAGCAAGGGCTAAGGGGAACTGGAACAGAATTCTTGATATTGGTGGGGTGGGGGAATGGAGGGAGAGAAGAGGCATTATCAGTTTTGCCTTTATATTTAAACATTTTTCTCTCTTTTTCTCCCCCAGTCTTTTTCCCCCTACACTGAAAACTTTAGCTTCTTTTTCTAATAGGTTATAGTAAAGAGGTAATGCACACATCCCCCCCCCACCCCCAAGCAACAACAAGAAAACTAAACAAAAACCCAGTGAATAATCCAACATCTCAAGATTCTTTTATTTCTATGGTTTTAGAATCAGACCTGGGTTTGAGTTTTCAATTTTTAGTCCTGGGTATATTACTTACAGCCCTAATCTTCAGTTTCCTCATTGCTATATCAAGTTGATACTAAGCCCTCTCCATTCCCCTGGGTTATTGGGAAGAAAGAGCTTTGTTAGCCTTTAGAGCACTTTATATATGTGAACTCTTATAATGGTCATTATAATGATAAAAGGACTCCAAATCTTATGGGAAGACAATTGTATAGCATTTAAATAGGGAATATACTTGCATTTCAAAGCTACCTTCCCAAGTACTTCTTCCTGGTGATTGACTAGGTTTCAAGTAATCAAGTTCATTTATTCATTCAGCAAAAATGTATTAGTTGGGGCAGCTAGGTGGTGCAGTGGATAAAGCACTGGCCTTGGAGTCAGGAGTGCTTGGGTTCAAATCCCAGTCTCAGACACTTAATAATTACCTAGCTGTATGGCCTTGGGCAAGCCACTTAACCCCATTTTATATTATTATTATATTATATATTATGTACATATATACACATATATATATACATATATATACATATATATATACATATATATACATATATATATTAGTTGCCTGTTGGATGCTAAACATTAGAGATTCAAAGCAAATAAAAAAAATCACACCTGCCTTGAAGGACCTGGCATTCTACTGGTGTTTCCAAAAAAGATAACCTTTCCATTGCTATCATTTCCTCAAAATACTCACTCAGGTCCTAAGCTAACCAGAGTTAATTTTCACTGACTTTTTTTTTGTAATTATAATCCTCAGTAAATATATTTGTAAATATAAGTTTTGTAACATATTTTGTGGAGGAATTTAAATATCAATACATGGAATCTGTAGGGAAGATCCACAAATGGAAGAAAAAGGGGGGGGGAAGCATTTCCTCCTTTCTTTCTATGGGTGACAAACTAACTCTTCCATCTCTGTGCAAACCTGTAAAGAACTTGCCTGATCCTACTGCTGATTGACCCAACACTTGAGTCAGATAATGAACTGCTTAAGATGGAAGACAGATCACAAATTAGCATTCACCTTAACCCCAAAATAGTAATGCTTCCAAGGCTAGATGACTTTTTATATTCTACCTTGGATAGGGAACCTCCAAGAAATACTCTCTCCCTCCCTTGGAGCACAATGATAATCATTAAAGGATAATTTCACATTTATTATGTTTTTATTTTTAAATAAAATAAATATCTTTGACAAAAGTCAGTTGTACTAGACATGATGAAAATAAAGGAATGTCACAAATGGAATTGATTTTATTGTAATAAATTGGATAGGACTCATTGGTAATATGATTAATTCATTGTACAGAGGGAAAACAGACTATCAGAGAATAAAGATCAAACTAAAAATATGAAATAAA
Source organism: Macrotis lagotis (assembly GCF_037893015.1). Lineage (NCBI taxonomy): Eukaryota > Metazoa > Chordata > Mammalia > Peramelemorphia > Peramelidae > Macrotis > Macrotis lagotis. The sequence goes on along the minus strand of NC_133660.1, from coordinate 122,587,145 downwards.
AATAAAAAACTAGAAGAATTAAAATTAAACCTAGTCCAGTTAAGCTATTGATATCTAAAAATGGAGGAAAAGTAGAATGATATCAATGGACAGAATATAACAATTTGTTAAAGAAGTCAGTAAATAAAAAGTAGATCTCTTTGTTCACAAAAAAAAGATGATAACCAAGGGCTGTTGTCCATTAAAATAGAGCACAATTTAATTTGTAAAATATAGACTAGTTTGGAAGAGTATGAGCAGTACTGCTGCATTTAACAGTAAGTAGAAAGTTTAAAGAAACATTGGCAATAATAATAAGTCATCCTAAATAGAAGGGGCATAAACACATGAAAAATGGAAAAATATCTGTAAGAACTTTTTAAGTAAAATTTTTGCCATTAAAGGCAGAGATGTCATAATATTTGGACTTTAGCATAAGGGAGAAAAATGTCAATGAAGAAATCAATGAAAGAAAGAGCATTTAGATTATAACCTCTAAGACTCTAAAACTATAAGAGCAGAGTCTTTCTCACTTTGGTTTTGCATTTCCAGTGCCTGCCACAGTATCTGAAATTTGGCAGATGTGGAATTGTTGTTATTATTTGTCCTTTGATCTTGAAAAAGACCATGACATCAGGGATGCCATGATATGCAAGTGAAATGGATGTGAAAAGGTAGAGGGAAATCCTAACTGTATCACAAGATAAAAGAATGGTTCTCAAAGGGTTTACTGAGATTCTCCACTAGATATGCCACATATTGTATAGAACTTATACTTATAATGACATGGACATGTTGAGTTTACTGGCTATTTCATCAACCTAAACCTTCAATGACATAATTCCACATGGTAGAGAATAATACTATATCATGAGCTACACACATGTGTGTATGCGTGTGTATCTGTAGAAATAATAGGAAAATGTGACTTAGAACAAAGAAAGAATTTCTGAATATTGGACACTGAATAAAAGATAAATGAATCTTTTCTGTAGAAGGGGGAATGAGACCATCTTATGAGAGAGGAGGTTTTTGATTCAAAGAATCATGATGTAAATCCACAGGTTCCATAACATGATGGTCAATAATGGTCAGAAAAAGAAGAGACTGGTAGTAATGATTGGTGATTCTTGAGATTGGTTGCATTTTATAACATTTTTTTAGGTTTTTGCAAGGCAAATGGGGTTAAGTGGCTTGCCCAAGGCCACACGGCTAGGTAATTAATAAGTGTCTGAGACTGGATTTGAACCCAGGCTCCTGACTCCAGGGCCGGTGCTTTATCCACTACACCACCTAGCCGCCCCATTTTATAACACTTTTGATGTTTCAGATAGGATGATTTAAATGATTACCACCAATAGGGCACATTACTAAGGATTAGAAAGATCTGGGTGGGAATTGAAGACTTTAAATTTACAGATTGTATTATCATAACAGGTTCAGAAGAGAAAAATATATTTGGAAAATGAATTCTTTAACTAAGAAGATGGGATTTGGATTTCTGGTTGTTCAATGATTCTTAAATTATCTTTCCTTTAGTTATTTTCCAGATCAGTTACTCTCATTATCAACTGCTTTTATTATATTTTATTCTATTTTTCAATCTCTTGATTTTGTTTTAATATTTCCTGTTTCTCATGAAATCATTTATTTCTATATGTTTCATTTTAGTTTTTAGGGTATCTATTTCTGGGGTAAAGTTTGTGCCTTTTTGAGTTTTTTATTTACTTTCCAATTCTTTTCTCTAGTGTTTTTATTTATTTTCTCTTGCTTCATCTCTTCTAGGTCTTCCTATAACCCTTGTGGAAAAATCTATTATTTTCCTCTAAGTCCCTGCTTATGGCTGTTATAAAGCTGTTCTGTACTTTTTTTTTGGGGCGGGGAATCTCTAGATCCACAATATTAAAAAAAATACTGGTTCATGTCTTCTTTGGTTTACTTATCTCTCCAACCTTAGTTCCTGACTTGGAACTTTGTGCTGGAACCATGCTCCTTCTGCTACTATACATTTAGGTAGAAGAATTGATCTTGCCTGGTCTGCCCCTGGTTCATGTAGGTTCTTGTGCTAATCTCCACTTCCTAGAGTTAAGCTCTCATGATGCTTTGAGAATCTTTAGGATCCTCTATGCCATCTCAGGACCTTGGAGCCTTTGGGTGCTTGAAAAATCCCAGTCTGAGCTGTGCCATTTTGGTCATGTCTACTCTCTTTAGGGCTTCTAAGGTTCTCACTTGGGGCTTTCTGAACACACTGGAGCAATGCTATTACTGCTTAATTAAAAGTTGACTCTGAAAACATACAGACAGAGCTACCTGAATCTCTGGTCTATCTTTGCTTAATCTGAGAGATTTGGAGTTTAGTTGTCCATTTCTGAGTTGGTTTTGTTAGTTGGCTCCTATTTGCTATTGCCCCTTGACACTTTGTGGCAAAATTTAAGTTTTTTGCTGGAATAGATACATGGGAGCTAGTTGGTCTGACTTCTTTCAGAAAGTCATCTTCATTGAAAGAGATTTGGATTTCTTTTTTTTTTTTTACTTTTAGGTTTTTTTTTTTTTTGCAAGGCAAATGGGGTTAAGTGGCTTGCCCAAGGCCACACAGCTAGGTAATTATTAAGTGTCTGAGACCAGATTTGAACCCAGGTACTCCTGACTCCAGGGCCGGTGCTTTATCCACTGTACCACCTAGCCACCCCTGGGAGATTTGGATTTCTACATACAACTTAAAGTATAGAAATGAATCCTTATGTCACCCTTTCTGATCTTACTCCTATTCTAAACAACATAACAGGTATGATTTCAGCATATCTTTTTCTCTAACTCCTGAAAAAATATACCTAGCTGCCTCCTGTTGTCTGAAATTTTGTCCCCTATGTCTAGAATGTACTTCCTCCCCACTAACTGGATAGGGTGCTTGGTCAAAGTCAGGAAAACACATCTTTTTGAGTTTAAATCCAACCTTAGACACTTACTAGTTAGTATGTTACTACGGGTAAATCACTTCAGTATGGCCTCACTTTCCTCACTGCAAAATTAACTGAAGAAGGAAATGATCAACCACTCCACTACCTTTACCAAGGAAACCCCAAATGATTTTATAGAGAGTACCACATAACTTGAATGACCAAATGACAAAAACCAGTTTCCTTTACTCATCATTTCATGTGGTATCTTCTTTGATTACCCTTTCATGATCTCTCTGGTTATTATTGCTTTTTCCTTCAGTAGGATTATTTTCTAAATAATTTTGCCCATTGCTTCTCCTCAGTGGAACTTAAGCTAGTACACAACCTTATACACAAAAGCTATTATGTACCTATTATATAAAATCACTATATGCAACAAACATCAATAAATATTTGATGAATTAAATTATATTACAGATATTTTTCATTGCATAATAATCAAGTAGAACAACCAACTAGTAAATATGACTAATAGCAGATCTTCTCTGTTTTAGTTAAAGGACTAGAAATGAAGAGAGCAGAAAAAATCAGAAATAGGCTTAATTATTTAGAAGAGGGCACTGAGGTACCACAGGGCTAAGTAATTTGGGGTCACCCAGATTGCAGACTTTTAACTCAGGTCTTCCTGACTCTATCATTCTAATCTACTAAACTATGCTGCCCAAAGGGATAAAGAGAAATCCTGGGACTGCTGGCAAAGAAAATAAATGTAATTAGAAGGTCAGCCAATCAAAGTTCAGTTCTTATATTCCCTAAATTATACAGAGCAGGTGCAACATTTTATCCCTGTTGCCAAACCAACTTGGCTTTGGAGAGTCAATTTAAGGCCATAAATCACTGAAGAATTAGGATTATATGATGATGAAAAATATTCTGGTTGGATGAGGACTAAGGACTAATAATTCTATAGAAGCTAAATTAGTCAAGGAAGACTACTGTGATTTTCTGGAAAAGAGAAGGAACAAAGATAGTCCTATTTCCCCATCCAGGTGCCATATATCCATGAGTACATGGCATCTTTTTCTTCTGTCTCTTTCATGTTTATTCTTTCTTGATATGAGGTTCATGTGTATCTGGAGATAAAATTGACCAGATTATTACTTTATGGGCTTTGAAAGGTCAAAGATCCTTCAGGGGTCCCCTAAGCAACTGGAGTCAGTGATAGGGACCACTGGAGGTGTCAGTAGTAGTTTCTGAGTTCCCTGAGGAGTAAACTCTGAGAATCAACCTCCTTGATTCATCTACCAAGACAGTGATGTTTTTTTAATTAAGGTTTTTAAGTGTATTTGTCTACTTAATGTTCGAATGTATTAAATTGACAAGAGTATCAAAGTTCTGAATTCCAAATTTTTGCCTCTCTACCCCATATAGGCTATATTTGTATAATCATGTTAAAGAAATATTTCTATATTAGTCATGTTGTGAAAGAAGAATCAGAGCAAAAGGAAAAAATGAGAAATAAAAAAGACAAATTAAAAAATGAAAATAGTGTGCTTTGGTCTGCATTCAAACAATATAGTTCTTTTTCTGCATGTGAATGCCATTTCCCATTACAAGTCTTTTAGAATTAAGACATTTAATCATTTAAGAACCAGTGCAGCTAAGCAAGGAAGCAACTCATCTATCAGCAATACCACACAAAGAAGTGAACTTAGTGGGGATTCTTTGAGTTGTGGAAATTGCACTCATGTCAAGGATTTATACATGTTCCTCATACATGAGTCTTACTACAGTACTTTAAGTGTGTGACCATTTTTTTCCATATTGGCTCTTTGAAGAATTTGGAAGAACAAGTCTCTGATTTAAGGAACTTTTTTTAAAAGCTTGAACCCACTCTTCCAAAAAATCTTGTGCATATAAACTGAATTGTAAGGCTAATTGATGTCATCTGCTTAATTTATATTAGGAGGATGCACACTGCCTTGCAAGCAAAAGTATTAGAAGACACAATTCCTAGAATTATAAGAAGAATAATCAGTCAGTCTCTGGGATCAATTCTGTCAATCTGAGAGAGTAAGGCAGAGATGATGCTACATAAATGTTAGTGACTTTTCTTTTTGCCATAGGATGGCCTGATTTGCTTTCAGATCTGCCTATACAAACAGATACTATGAGCAGAGTAATTTTATGATATTTGAGATGCTAAACTGTGAATGGACTAGGTCAAATTCATAATAAAGGAGCTGTGCAAATTGAGTGAATGTTCATTGATAAATTGAGTAATGTCCATCAATTAGGAATGCCTGAACAAATTGTGGTATAGGTATGTTATAGAACACTTTTGTTCTATGAGAAACCAGGAGGGATGGGAATTCAGAAAAGCCTGGAAAGGCTTGCATGAACTGATGCTGAGCGAGATGAGCAGACACAGAAGAACATTGTACACCATAATAGCAACATGGGTTGATGATCAACTTTAATGGACTTGCTCAGTGCATCAGTGCAATAATCAGGGACAATTTTAGGGTACTGAATTGTGGAGTTTAAACAAAGACCAAAGACTATTACCTTTAATTTTAAAAAAAATTATCTTATGTAATATATAAGTTTGCTACCTCTTATATTTTATTTTTCCTTAAGGATATGATTTTTCTCTCAACATAATCAATTTTGATCAATGTATAGCATGGAAACAATGTAAAGACTATCAGACTGCCTTTTGTGGGAGGTGGGAAAAGGGAAGCGAGATTGGGGGAAAATTTGTAAAATTAAAAAATATATAGGAGCTGAGTTCCTAGTGGATATTTGTTAATTTAGATATCACTGCTCTGTCATTTTCAATAAGGGTCTGTGGTCATATAAGTAAAAGGGATCATGAAGTTTATGCTACAACTGACTTTTCTTTAAACTGCAAATGCTCTCCTTATTGCCAGCAGCCACATAACAATCTATCCATTTCAGCTCCATCAATTAAATTAATCCCATGAAATAAAACTTGAGATAAAGATAATATCTGAAATCATTTTTATTCATGACTAGAGATTACAGAGATTCTTTTGACAAGCCCTTAAAAATCTTATGGGTGATGCTGAAAACTTCAATGTACAAGAGCTGATTCAATTTTTGGGGGGGGGGAGGTTGGGGAGTGACTTGATAGAAGAGCAGTTTCTGCCCAGAGAACACTAGAGCAGCAACCCCCCCAAGCAATACCGAGGCAGCTTGAGTTATCACATGCTCATTACCTGAATTTTCTAATGCTTAGCAATTGAGAAATATGAATATGCAAAGTTTGTAGCTGTTGGGTCTCTGTCTCATTCAGCTTCTCTTGCATCTGAAAAATCGTCACTGTGCCCCTGGCTTCCCAGGTTCTGTTTTCCTGAATCCCCAAAGAAATCTGAAAAGGGGGGTGGGGGGTAATTTTGTTTTGTTTTTATTTTTTCCAACCTGAAATAGGATATTTTTTCCTTTGTGGTAAAATAGTGCTCTTCCTACACTGGGCAAAAACTGTTACTGCTATAAGGCTAAATATTTTATGTCATAAAATTCTAAACTAGAATTTTGGAAATCATGCTTAGAATACTTGTGGATAAGTCATTATCAAAAGCTAATCTAAAGTCATATCTAGCCAGCAAACTTTCCTGTGAATTTGTTATCCTTCACTCTCACCCCTTCCTAGTCCTGGAACATGATCAAATCAATTCAGTCATTGCTTTTGGAAGGGGTTTATCTTATTCATCTACTATAATCTCAATTAGCATCACAGTAACTTTCCAGATTCATATTGCCTTTCCCTATTTTTTAAGTTTGTAGGTCATCTTTGCTTTTATATGTGTATTTTCAGGTGTCTAGTTCTTGGTATAAAGTGAGCAATTTATAAATTCTTTTTCATTCATTAGTTCATTGGGAAATGAGGGACTATAGTTATGGAATGTTACATATGCAGACAAAGCTGCTAGATCATGTTGGTTTTATTTTTCTTTATTAAAGAGGAAGATTCAGTAGTAAAGGTAGTATTGGTGGTCACCATGGAGGAGGCAGGGTAGGTAGGTATATTGGAAAATGACTATTAGGTTAAAAAATGAAACACATTAATTTTAAAAAATAAGCTAACCTAAGAAGTGAATAGAACTAGTTAGTTAAACATGAAAGACAAATATTCCCTGGTTCAGGGATGTCTGTCTGATTAATTTTAATTTTGTCCCTGTCTTTATTCACATTACAATTTTTATTTCAACTCTGACAAGCTCCTACACACACACACACACACACACACACAGAATCCTCCTTTATCTTCTTTTTCTTTTTTTTTGTCTTCTAACTCTTCCCATTTACCTGATAATAACTCTACTATTTCCCTTTCCCTCTCCCTCTCCTCTCTCTAACCCTTCCCATCCCCTTCCAGCTTTTTCCTCTCCTCCCTACCTTTTTGGTTTCATTTTTTAGACAGAACAGCATTCTAACTTTGACTGCTAAGTGTGAAAGCAGTACTTCTGATGCATGCCTATACTGAGAAAAAAAAAGAGAGTCACTTTATTGATGTTGTCTTAAATGAAGTTGGGTATTAGAGCCAAAGGGAGAAAATACTAGATCTTTTATCAGAAAACATGGATTCAAATTCTGAGTCTACTATTTATCTATAAGATCTTTGGTAAGTCATTTTACTTTGTTGGGTTTCAGTTTCCTCCCCATTAAAATGAGAAGTTTAAGTTAGATATTCTTAACAGTCATTTCAAGTTCTACTGTTCTATTGTGAAAGCCATAATAATGTGGACCCCTTAAGCAGTGGAAAGCCAGGATGTGGGTTTCTTCTTAGCAGTTTTTGTCAGTGAAAGCCATAATAGTATGGAGTCCCTAGAAATTAAAACTATGAAAAATGTAAAACAAGATTAATATAAATATAACATTAATATAATATATTAATATAAATCTTATTTATATTATTATAAATATGAATTTATATTAATATAAAGATAAAGAAAATATACTGACTGGGGGATGACCACAGTGGCCAGATTAAGACCTCCAGACAAATTGTACCTAGATGTTTGAGTCCTGAGCCTAGTGATGAGCAGAGTAAACCCCAAAGCCTCAGCCAATTTACACTAATATACTCTATAACTTCTCCTTTTGTCTCCTTTTTCTTTATTATCAGGGTTATGGGGGAATCTTTAGGAATTCCAATGTGATATCTAGCTGCTGCCTTAGACTGGTCCATGTGAGTATCCCACTTTGATTATCAAACACTTTATATAATCAATCTGTAGCTCCCTGACCACTTTAGTATCATGATGGATCCCTTGTTTGGGGATGGGGAACCTTAAATATACCATTGAAAAGGAATTTTCAGGCAAGACACCTGTGATCCTTTGAAAATATAGAATCAGGGGCGACTAGGTGGTATGGTGGATAAAGCACTGGCCTTGGAGTCAGGAGTACCTGGGTTCAAATCCAGTCTCAGACACTTAATAATTACCTAGCTGTGTGGGCTTGGGCAAGCCACTTAACCCCGTTTGCCTTGCAAAAACCTAAAACAAAACAAAAGGAAAATATAGAACTAATAATGTATACCATGGAAACAATGTAAAGACTAACAGAATGCCTTCTGGTGGGGGTGGGGGAAGGGAAGTGAGATTAGGGGGAAAATTGTAAAATTCAAAATAAGTAAATTTTTTGAAAAAAGATTATGTTTGAAAAAAGAGTGCTGCTTTCTATGATTTTTGACTACAAATATTCTGTATTTCAGTGACAAAACAAACAAAAGAAACAGACTTTTGTGAACTAGCCTAGGAGTCTGCATAACTTTTAACATTGCTTTTATTGGAAAATATGCAATAAGCACCCCAAAATCCATTTTAAATGAACTTTTTAAATGCAATATGTTAGCAAAAAGGATAATTTCCTATATCCTTCCAAAAATGTGGAAATTCACAAGACGATAAAATTTAAAGCAACCTTGGAAATCATCAATCCAAACTGCCATTTTATAGGTGAAGATACTTTTTTTTTAAATCAAAGAAGTAAACAGATTTTTTCCCCCACAGGTAATTAGCATGAAAACTCATGTCTTTTGATTCAATTGACAAAAGTGTCCTTAAATAAGTCAATGTCTCTGCAAACAAAAGTGGAGGGTGGGTCAAAGAATATAGATTTAGAATTTAAGGAATCTAAGAAATCATTTAGTTTAAACTCTTCATTTTAGTTGAGCAATAAGATAAGAGAGTCAATTTGAATAGTCTAGATGATTCAGATTCTCTGAAACTCTTTTCTTCAATTACCAGTCTATATAGGAGACAGACATGTCACATTCAGGATCAACAGCTAACACTTGGCCCTTGTCTAAGCAGATCATTGCAAAAATAGCCTAAACCATGTATTATGTCCAGGTAGATATTATGCCAGGAATGCAGGATTGGTTCAATATTAGGAAAACTCTCAGCATAATTGACCATATCAGTAACAAAAACAACAAAAAATATCATTGTCTCAATAGATGCAGAAAAAGTTTTTGAGAAAATATAACACTATTTTTTTAAATATTAGAGAATATAGGAATAAATGGAACTTTCCTTAAAATAAGCAGTATCTTTATAAAACAATCAGCAAGCATTATCTGTAATGAGTATAATCTAGAAGTTTTCTCTATAAGATTAGGGATGAAGAAATATCACCAGTACTATTCAAAATTGTACTAGAAATATTAGCTATAACAATAAGAGAAGAAAAGAAAATTAAAAGATTAGAATGTGCAATGGCAATACAAAACTATCACTGTTAGATGATGTGATGGTATACTCAGAGAATTCTAGAGAATCAATTAAAAAAAAACTAGTTGAAACAATTAGCTTCAAAGTAGTGGGATATAAAATAAACCCACATAAATTATCTACATTTCTTTATACTACCAACAAAGTTCAGAAGGAAGAGACCAGATATGAAATTTCTGACTCCAAGACTGTTAGGTTGCACAGTGGATAGCATGCCAGACCTGGAAGCAAGAAGATTCAATTTCATAAATTCGAATTTGCTCTGACACTAACCATGTGACCTTGGACAAGTCAACCTTCTGTTTGCCTCAGTTATCTCATATACTATACAGGCTGGAGAAGGAAATGACAAATCACTCCAGTAACTTTGCAAGAAAACCCCAAATAGGGGCACAGAGAATTGGGCATAACTGAAATGAATGAACAGTTTCCTGACCTCATTTGAGATTTTCTTGGCAAAGATACTGAGGTGGTTTGACCTTTCCTTCTCCAGTAGATCTGTGTCTGTTTTGTCAGACAATCAGAGACTAAGGGACTTAACCTGAGTTACATAGCTAAGTGTCTGAGGTTAGATTTGAACATAGGTCTTCCTCATTCCAGGTCCAGTGCTCTATTTACTGAGCCACTAGCTACTTCATGACATTGTACGCAGTGTATGTATAGCCACAGTCTTCCATATCTAAGGGTGTATGTTCACATAACCCTTATTTGGGGTTAAACTTGGTCATTATTATTTCAAAGCATTCATTTTCTTTTTTATTTGTTTTGCTGTTTCTTTTACTTATGTTTCTACTACCTCATCTAGGCTACTCCACCAAACTTGTCTTCATACTTGCAGATTGGATCTCCCAAAGCATAATTTCTTAGTACTTTGCAAGTCTCCTATCATCTCCTAACTTTTTGGTACTGAAAAGTCACTGCCATCCTAGACACAGACACCACAGAATACTCACTGGTTCATATACACAATATCAAGGATGACTAATGCAAAGAAATAGTCATATGATCATATCTATAGCCTGATACAAGTCTTTCTTTTAGCATAACCCCTGAGTCCCAATTAAGCAACCAGTTAGGGAACCTGTGATCATATACCATTGTAAGCCCATGAGTCATTGAGTCTTCTGACTCTCTTCAACAGATGAAATAATCCAGAGGAGTTAAAAGAAACAAAAACAAGAGATATTCCAAACAGACATTGTGGTACACCAAAAAGAATGCCAGATTGGAGTCAGAAGACTTGGATTTGAATCCCAGTTTTGCTACTAGCAAAATTTTAGCTACAATTTTAGGCAAATGTTTTTTATTTTTTTTCCTCAATCATCCAAAACTTGATGAGGGCAGGTAGGACTCATTGGCTTCTAAGATCCTTTCCAACTCTGAATCTATTATTGTTTGATGAGTGTACACTTCAATCCAGACTGTATATCTGAGTGAAAAACATTCTGAGTCTGCCTAAAATGCTTTGATAAATGTTTTACTCAATTCTAAGTAAATTTCATCTATAGCATTCCTCTGATCTAGGAGAAGCATAATGATTAGAGAGTTAGACTTAGAGCCAGGGCTACCTGGATTCAAATCCCACCTCTGACACGTAGGGGCTATGTAAACTTGAGTGAGTCATTTAATCTCTCAGTGCTCTAGGTGACTCAATAATAATGATGATAATGATGAAGACTATGATGATGATTGTGACAATGATGATATTGATCATTATAATTAGTGTTGTTCAAGAGATCAAATTCCAAAATCTGAAATAGTTTTAGAAAGAAATTATTGGTCATTTGATAGAGAACAAGCCAGAAAGGAGTATGGTTCCCTCTCACTCAGAATCTTGAAGTTTGATATTATATAGAATTTAGACCAGGGTACATACATATGAACCACTTATATACAGTTAGGCAATTTTGCCAAGAGGATAAATTGAAAGTTCTGAAAAAAAGCTGATGGATAAACATAAATATCCAATAAAATTTGGGTGAAACTAAAGCACAAATTTGGGTGGACCCCAAAATAAGACTTAGGTATGGGAACCCAAAACAAGAAAATTTTGTGCAAATTAAAGCATCTCTGAGATACCACCTCACACCTCTCAGACTGGCCAATATGACCAGAAAGGACAATGATCAATGCTGGAAGTGATGCAGGAAATTGGGGACACTAATACATTGTTGGTGTTGCTGTGAACTCATCTAACCTTTCTGGAGAGCAATTTGGGATTATGCCCAAAGGGCAACAAAAATGTGCATACCCTTTGACCCAGCAATACCGCTACTGGGTCTATACCCTGAAGAGATGATAGAAAAAGGGGAAAAACATCACTTGTACAAAAATATTTATAGCAGCCCTGTTTGTGGTGGAGAATATCATCCGTATCCAGAGAAAGAACTATGACTTTGAACAAAGACTATTACCATCAAATTAGAAAAAAAAGTATTATATTAATATGTAATTTTACTATCTCATACTTTATTTTTCTTCCTTAAGGATATGATTTCTCTGTCATCCCATTCAACTGAGATCAATGTATAACATGGAACCATTGTAAATGCTAACAGAATATCTTCTGTGGGGGTGGGAGGAGGAAAGCAAGAATGGGGGAAATATTGTAAAACTCACAATAAATAAACTCTTTCTTTAAAAAAAAAAACAAGAAAATTTTGAATGGAGCCATGACCCAAGGGAACCCAAATTCCTTGTAGCTATCTCCAGAGAGTAACTAGGATCAGGACAACATTTTAGGTTCAACAATCTCAAATCACATTATGTTAGATATAACGGTATAATAATGTATAGGTTATAATTATATTATATAGGTTATAACTATATATTATAATATATATTCATATAATATAATTACAATATAATTATATATTATAATATATATTTACATATAATATAATTATATATTATAATAATAAATGGTAACTAATAAACCATACTAGCACTTTAGATTTATAAAGTACTTTACTTATATACATATACCTCATTTGGTCCTTTGAAAGAATAAACTGAAGAGAAGGTATCAACCTGTATTGGCAAAGGGAATTCCTTACCAGAAGTTGGTGTTACTTTTAAGCTCTAGTTGTTATTGTAGATGAACTTAACTTGAAAACTTTTGCTATTTATAATACTTTATTATTATTGTTATAAAGCTTAGAACCAAAATATTTCTAGCAGCTCTTTTTTGTGATAACTAAGAATTGGAGTGGTATATGATTATGATGGAATATTAAAAGCAGGATATTTTCAGAAAAATCTGGAAAGACTTATATGAACTAATGCAAAGGGAAGTAAATAGAACCTGGAAGATGTTGCACACAGTAAGCAATATTGTATAATGAAGACCTGGAAATGACTTAGCTGTTCTCAGCAATACCTTTTCTCAGCAATACCATGACTCAAGAGAATCCCAAAGGACTATATTAGAATAACTTATATCTGACTGTTTATTCTATCAAGGAGGGTGTGAGGGTAGGAATAGATTTTGGAACTCAAAGCTTTTTTTTAATTAAAGAGATTATTTGAGTTTTACAATTTTCCCCCCAATCTTACTTCCCTCTCCCCACGCCACCATGGAAAGCAATCTGTCAGTCTTTACTTTGTTTCCATGTTGTACATTGATCCAAACTGAGTGTGATAAGAGAGAAATCATATCCTTAAGGAAGAGACAAAAAGTCTAAGAGGTAATAAGATCAGACAATAAGATATCTAGTTTTTTTTCTAAATTAAAGGGAATAGTACTTGAACTTTGTTCAAACTCCACCGCTCTTTATCTGGATACAGATGGCACTCTCCTTTGCAGATAGCCCAAAACTGTTCCTGATTGTTGCATTGATGGAATGAGCAAGTCCTTCAAGGTTGAACATAACCCCCATGTTGCTATTAGGGTATACAGTGTTTTTCTGGTTCTGCCCATCTCACTCAGCATCAGCTCATGCAAATCTTTCCAGGCTTCCCTGAAATCCCATCCCTCCTGGTTTCTAATAGACAATAGTGTTCCATGACATACATATACCACAGTTTGCTAAGCCATTCCCCAATTGAAGGACATTTACTTGATTTCCAATTCTTTGCCACCACAAATAGGGCTGCTATGAATATTTTTGTACAAGTGATGTTTTTACCCTTTTTTTCATCATCTCTTCAGGGTATAGACCCAGTAGTGGTATTGCTGGGTCAAAGTGTATGCTCATTTTTGTTGCCCTTTGGGCATAGGAACTCAAAAATTTTTAAAAAATGTTAAAATTGTTTTAACATGTAATGGGGCAAGGAACAAATATGTATATAATTATTAAATAAATAAAACTCATTATTGTTCTCAATCTTTCCTTTTCCTCTTGAGCGCAGAACTAATATTACTTTTCATAAAATTCAGTCCTTATCCTTTGATCTTACTCTTCATCCCTGAATCTCCAACTGCTCCCCTCCCCTCCTAGAAGACCTTGCACGAGCAAGGTTTAAACTTGTAAGACAATTCTAAAACCACTGTAATAATTTTACCTTTCTGGGAGGGGAAAGTGTAAAATAACCAAAACAAAACACACCTGACTCTTAGACTATGAGAACATCCCAGAAAGGCTATTGATATATTAATGTCTACTGACCAATATAGCTATTTTCTCACCCTTATAAAATATTTGAGAATGACCTACATACAAGGGAGGGCTCCCTTGATGAATTAAATGTTCTCCTCCAGCAAGGAGTCTTCAAGCATATATATTAAGATACTCCTTAAAAAATGAAATCATATATCTTATTGTCTGATCTTGCTATCTCTTATACTTTATGTTTCTTCCTTAAGGATATGCTTTCTCTCTCATCTCATTCAATTTGGATCAATGTATACCATGGAAACAATGTAAAGACTGGCAAATTGCCTTCTGTGGGGGGTTGGGGGGAGGGAAGTAAGATTAGGGAAAAAATTGTAAAACTCAAAATAAATAAAATATTTATAATTATATATATAAAATCATAGAAGAATAATTTTGCTACTGCCCCCTCAGACCACCTACCCAGCCTCTAACCCATGTTTTTCATATAAAATTGAGGGGAACATATCATGTGGAGAAGAAATTCACTTTCCTTGCCACCACCAATATCAATTGCAGCCATCATCCCAGGAAACAATTTATATGGAAATGAGCTCTGGCAACTTCTGCAAGATGCTAAAGCACCTACCTTCTCAGCAGACTTAGCTATTGAAGATCTAGGCTACTGTTGCTGAAGAACTAGGCTTGTCTCTATAAATGTGGTGACATGGAAACATGTCTGCCAATGTATTTCCATCTTTAGTGGTTGCTGTTCAACCACTTTTTAAGCTAATTGGATTACCAATTCAACCTTACAAAATTCCAGCCTTGCACTTTGTACAAATGTACACCTTGGCCTGGAACATATGTGAAGCATCAGAAGTGAGTAGAAGTCATAAATTGTTGACAAGTTTTGGAAGAATCTTTGTCAAGTGTTAGATAAATTCCTTTGTAAGACAGCAATCCCCTCTAGAATGTCATTATTCAAATTCCATCTATGTGCTTCTAGTTCTTATGGTCTTTCCAAAAACTATGTAAATCACTATTTCCCATGCAAATACTTGGGCAAAGAATTACTAAGAAGTGACCTGCTTATTCAGAATTCCTAAGAAGGTCAAAGCTAAGAACAGAAAAGTTAGGGGTAAAAAAGACAGCATTTCTAGACATCCAGATTTTCTTGTTCTGAAGCATTATCACTCTTTTCTCTTTTATCAGCTGTATTATATTGGTTTTTTAAAAAAAGGATAGTTGTACTGTTGGTGATCATATAGCCTCTCAACTATAAGGGAAAATCCAGAAGGAAGGAAGGAAAAAACAAAGTTCAAAGAGCAGAAATTAGAACTAAAAAATCCTTTATGATCAAAAACTTTTTAATTAGTTGCCCAGACAGAACTGAGTTTAATGTGCATATGAAAGCCACAAAAGACAAAAGCCCACTCTCTTCCTTAGTTGCAAACTAGGCTTGTATTTGGGGGTACTTTATAATTATGAGTATGAAGACTTAGGTTTCTTCTGTCTCTGAGATATCTTTCATTTCCTGATTTTAGGTGAAGGAGTATCAAAGATGAAATGATCTAAGTTACAATCTTGTGAGCTTAAGAAATCAAAAGATCCACCAGAGATTTAATAATAGAAGTCTGTAGGTAGCAGTGGATCCCAGTGAAAAGTCAGAATTAAGGAGCTGGAGAAGGACTTGTAAGAGATAGTATTAGAAATGTTATCCTCTAAAAACATCACTTGTACAAAAATATTCATAGTGACCCTGTTTGTGGTGGAAAAGAATTGGAAATTAAGTAAATGCCCTTCAATTGGGGAATGGCTTAACAAACTGTGGTATATGTATGCCATGGAACATTATTGTTCTATTAGAAACCAGGAGGGATGGGAATTCAGAGAAACCTGGAAGGATTTGCATGAACTGATGCTGAACAAGATGAGCAGAACTAGAAAAACATCGTACAGTCTAACAGCAACATGGGGATGACGACCAAACTTGATGGACTTGCTCATTCCATCAGTGCAACAATCAGGGACAATTTGGGGGTATCTGCAATGGAGAATACCATCTGTATCCAAAGAAAGAACTGTGGAGTTTGAACAAAAACCAAAGACTATTACCTTTAATTTAGGGGGAAAAAACCCATTATCTGATTATGTAATTTTGCTCTCTCTTATACTTTATTTTTCTTCCTTAAGGATATGATTTCTCTCTCATCACATTCAACTTAGTTCAATGTATACCATGGAAACAATGTAAAGACTAACAGACTGCTTTCTGTTGTGGGGGGGAGGGAAGGAAGATTAGGGGAAAAATTGTAAAACTCAAAATAAATAAAATCTTTAAAAAAAAAGAAATGTTACCCTCACCAACTCAACAAGGTTATCCTTAAAACTCAGAGGGGAGTTGGTGAAATTGTAAGCTAATTCAACAGTTTTCGAGATCAATCTGGAATTATGTCCAAAGAGTTGCAAAGTTATGCATACTCTTTGACTCAGAAATGCCACTACTAATTCTGTTTCCCAAGGGAAAAAGAAAAAACTTAAATGATCTAAAATAATTATAACGATGGTGGCAAAGAATTGGAAACTGAGTGGATGCTCATCAACTGGGGAACACCTGAATAAGTTAGGGCATATGATTGTGATGGAATACTTCTGTGCTGTAAGATGATACGCTAGTTGATTTTAAAAAAACATGGAAAGACTTGCTTTAATAATGAAGATTGAAATAAGTAGAACCAAGAGAATATTGTATACATTAGTTATCTAAATATTCAAATCAACTATAAAGGACTCATAAAGGTAGAGGCTATACACCTCCAGAGAAAGAATTCAAAAAAAATATGGTATGGTTTTTAATAAGCAACACACACAAACATATTGACACATCTCAGTGGTGACCTCTGGAGCAAGATGGGAAGGAAGGGAGGGAAACTACAACAAAAAATGTAACCAAAAAATAAATTAAATTAGATTTTAAAAAGAACACTGAAGGGAGCAGTAAACCTGACCTGGAATTCAATCTGCTAATCCAAGTATAGATGGGGAGTGCAGCTCCAATGTTGATATGTACTATAGTAACAATTCACATTTGTATAGTATCATAAAATTTGCAAAGTGCTTTCTTCACAACAACCTTGTGAAGTAGGTAATGCAAGCACCCCCATTTTATAACTGAGGTAACTGAGTCTCTGAAAGGTTTACTTCCCTATAGTCATGTCACAAGTAAATTTATGAGATGGAATTTAAACCTAACTCTAATAACTCTAAGTCCAGTGATCTGTTTGCCCTGACCCACTGCTTCTCATTTATCTAATTCATGCTCTCTCTGTGTGTTTGTGTGTAAATAGAATGAGAATCTCTACCAATATGCATTTGAATATTTTCTCAAAGTCATCCTAAATTTAATTTTGGATTTACTCTAACTTAGAGCTTTCATTACTGTGTGGCAGGCAAGGGTAGACTGCATATACTGAAACTATCACTGGAGAAAAGGACAACTGTGCAGATTGAGAGGCTTTCTGAGTCTAGAAAGTTTCCAAAACAGCTTTCATAATTACAATGGGTTCTTCAGCTTCTGGGAAAGCAACAACCTTAACAAACATTTCAGTGCTTACCAAATGCAAAGAACTGTGCATAGGGGCATATGACAAAATTCAGGACATTATATTCTATGGGGAAATAATTTGTATGAAAATAAGTATCTGCAAAACAAAAAGAAGTATATCATAAAGGAAGATTTCAGAAGAATCTGGAAGAAACTTACTTAAAAAGTACAATCTGCAATATGTTTTGAAAGAAACAAAGCAAGGCCTGAATGAATTCCAGACTAGTGCAAAGGATTGTTATCATCTGAGAGATAGGATGATGTATATGGGGAAAGGTTTATAGACCAGGTCCATAAAATTTCCTTAGCCTGCATTTGGTTTTAACCTATCATTATCACTCTTATAAAACAGGTTACAAGAAATAGAATAGTAGAACGTCTTCATAACAAGACTGATCATATAATTTTCCATATTGAAAAACTTCAATTGCTATACTCTTTTCTGATGATGGTAGGAATCCAATGTCAGAAATGTATCTATCGGTACTCAGGAGGGATACTTTGGCTCAACTAACTACTTTTCCTTTTTCTCCAATAGCCTAATTGTACAAAGTGTCCAGGAGATACAAGCCTAGGGCACAAAGAGGATTCCACTTGGAATGCTAATAATTATTTATGCTCCAAATCAAAGGCTCAGCCCCTTTACATGCAGGGTTCACTTGCTTAGCCAAAGCCCTGAAGCCATTTCCTTGAAAATGCTGCTTTGTCAGGAGGGTAGTTCTTAACTCCCCTACCACAAGTGAGACTTCTCTTAAAGAAAGTAATTATTGCCATTTTAAAATGCACCAGAGCCAAACAGGAGGGAATAGGAAGAGTGTTAGATCTGGAGTTAAAGGATCTCCAATTCAAAGGACCTGGATTCAGTCTCACCTTTGCCAGATACATACAGTTCCAGGGGTCTATGGGGTGTTCACGGAGGACTAGTACCTTTGATGTGAGGGCTTGCTGAGACCTTTTCAGGGTTGCTCATTCACATTTGATGTTTCCCAGTTTTCTCACCTGTGGCTCCAAGAAACTGTAGCATGTGAAGCGGCCACATCCTGGTAAAACCATTTCAGCAGAAGGACTAAACAAAGTTGAGGGTGATCAAAAGGTCAGATCTGTTGATGACCTACCCCAAAGCATGAGAAAGCTTCCCCTAGTGAAATGGGATGGCTGACAACAGCTTTGTTCCAAGGGCCATGAAGGCTGCTGAAGCACGTGTTGTGGAGTGCTTAGAGCTCCATCTGACATCCAAGACACCAAAGTCATTCACTACATCCCAGATCAAGACTAGTCATTCTGATTTTTGTCCTGTCTCTTCGCTGCAATGACTATAGAAAGAATGAGGCTGATGACTGTGCAACTCTGCCTCACTTAAATTCAACTTATAAGCAGGTCAAGACCTGTGATATCATTGATTCTCTCTGAAAAAGAACAGCAACAACAACAACACAATAGGGTTCAGAGGAAAGTTTGGCAAAATACCATATACTACAGTTCTATGAGGGAAGTCAGCTCAAAAGGGATGGGATATTCTCAGGAAACAAATTCTGAAGACGAAATGAAACAAAAAGGAGGAAATGGCAATTGCTGAAGAGACCAAGTAATCAATTTATATTTTTAAAAGATTGGTAAAGAATTTGAAAAAAGTAGGTAACAAAGAGGTTTGGCTTGGTTCTGTATTAAGAAGTGTCAGGAGTTTAAAAGGTCAGAAGGAGATGAGGCTAAAAAGGAAAACCAATGACAAAACAGGTTCATGGTTTGTTTTTTTTAAGTTCTAGTGGGAAAAGAAAAGCATCATAGAAGGGACAGATTCACTGATTGATAGTAATAGAAGCAGAGTAGCTCAGTCTTTTTCTACTTCTATTTTCTTTGGCAAGGAGAATGCATCATGTTTATAACAGTAATTGGAAGAATTCAGAGAAACAGAGGAAGACATGCATGAACTGATTCAGTGAAGAAACTAAAACCAAGAAAAAATAACTATAATTATGGAAATGAAAATACTAAAAGATATTTGAATGTACATTAAATGCAAGAAGCAAAATACAATGGACCTGAAAAACAGGAAATGAAACTTAATTTTTTCTTATTAGTAGAGACTAAAAAGTATAGAATGTTATATTTACTACCAGATATGATTACTGTCTTGATCACATTTGGAAATTATGAAGATATTAGAACCATTATTTGAACTACCTGGCTAAAGTGCTTAATTATTCTTCTTATCAACAATGTCGGGTTCACTATTGAGTTTTTGAAAGTATTTTACATTATTAAATAATGATATAATATGAAACATTATATTGTAATATTTTATATTAATATTCAATCATTATTAAGTAAGGAAGGCAGAGTCTATGTCAGAAGTGACCCAAAATCCTGGAGATAGAAAGCTGATCTTTTAGGAGAAATATAGTTCAGGAGAAACGTAGGAGACCTAATCTGTAGGTCTAATTAAAGATAAAAGAAAAACAGTAAAGAAAAATGGTGATGAGAAGCAGCAAGTGATATCTGTTTGGAGGTGCTTGAGATATTAACTGAAAGAAAAACAAATTTGTAATAATAATAATAATAATACTTTCTAGGATTTATATTATTCTTTAAAGATTAACGAATCATTTTATAAATTTTATCTAATTATATTTTCATAACAACCCTGACAGACAAGTATCATTATTATCATCTCCATTTTACAAATGAGGAAACTCAAAAGAGAGGTTGAATGACTTGTCCAAGGTAGCACAGATCATAAGTATCTCAGATTGGATTTGAACTCAGGTCTTCTTGAGTCCAGGTCCAGTCTCTATCTATCACTCCATTCATGGAGAAGAATATTGAAATAGAGAAGTAAATCCCTGTGTCCCTACTCCTGGTTCTCACTTTGGGTTTTCCAAGGGTCTTGGGGAAAGTTTGCTACCTGGTCTGATATGAGTCTTTTGTTTTTCTTGACTCTTTCACAGAACTTCATTAAGCAAAGACTAGATCTTGCCAAGGAGGATCTTTGTTTAACTATGAGTTGGCCTAGATGGCCTAAATGATCTCTGAGTTCCTATGCAACTTTGAGATACTATCATTCTATCATTCTGTTATTCTACAAATGCCCTGAGCTGGCATTTGTGAAGCAAAACTTTTGCTTGAGGATGAAATATTATGGCTAAGAGATGTATCTTAGAAAATAGAATATATTATAGATATGCTGACACATTCAGTACTTAAATACTAAATTTATATAGTAGCAAAATAAAAATGGAACTCATTCAAGGTAGGTTCAATTATTTTAAAAAATTTAGGGGGAAAATTAATATGCTCACTTTCTGAACAGTAGGAAAACTTATCTGATCTGGATCTGCATTTTGATGCAGATGATGATCATGTTGGACTCTTTGTGACCCCATTTGAAGTTTTCTTGGCAAAGATTGTGGATTGGTTTGCCATTTCCTTCTCCAGCTCATTTTAGAGATGAGGAAACTGAGGCAAGTGTTAAGTGACTTGCACAGCATCACACAACTACTAAGTATTTGATGCTAGCTTTGAACTCAAGTTTTCCTGATTCCAGGTCTGGTGCTCTATCCACTGTGCCATCTAGCTGCCCCTATTGGATCTGTCATAAGTCTCAACAAAATAGATATAAAAAAGTCTCTAGTCAAAGACAGGCTCACATATGGTTTTCATTTGCAGAAAATACTACAGTAGCTGATTATCTGAAAACTAGTGTAAACATATCTTTCCCCTCCTAAAATATGCTCCAATGGCTCCCTATCATTGCCTCTAGCTCAAATAAAAAACTCCTCTGATTATGAAAAAGAATAAAAACATCACTTGTACAAAAATATTCATAGCAGCCCTGTTTGTGGTGGCAAAGAATTGGAAATTAAGTGAATGTCCTTCAACTGGGTAATGGCTTAGCAAACTGTGGTATATGTATGTCATGGAACACTATTGTCCTATTAGAAACCAGGAGGGATGGAAATTCAGGGAAGCATGAAAGGATTTGCATGAATCGATGCTGAGCGAGATGAGCAGAACCAGAAAAACATTGTGCACCCTAACAGCAACATAGGGGTGATGATCTACCTTGATGGACTTGCTCATTCCATTAGTGCAACAATCAGGGACAATTTTGGACTATCTGTGATGGAAAATACCAGTTGTATCCAGAGAAAGAACTGTGGAGTTTGAACAAAGACCAAAGACAATTACCTTCAATTTAGGGGGAAAAAAGTTATCTCATTATGTAATTTTGCTATCTCTTATTCTTTATTTTTCTTCCTTAAGGATATGATTACTCTCTCATCACATTCAACTTAGATCAATGTATACCATGGAACCAATGTAAAGACTAACAGACTGCCTTCTGTGTGGGGTGGGGGGAGGGAAGCAAGAATGGGGGGGAATTGTAAAGCTCAAAATAAATAAAATCTTTCTTAAAAAAAAGAAAACTCCTCTGGTTGGAAGTAAATAGTCTTTACAATCTTGTCCCTTTCAACCTTCCTAGTTTTCTTAAGCATCACTTACCTTCACCCACTCTATCATCTGCCCATTGTTGTTCTGCATACATGACATTATACCTCTCATCTCCCATCTTTGTGCCTTTGCTCTGGCTGTCTCCTATATATTTTCCTTCATTATCAAAGAAGAGCAAAATGACCACTATGGAAGTTATAGTGTGCTAGATTGTGTCTGATTAGACCAAGGAGAACTTGGAATGCTCTAGCACAGATTGGGAACAAATAGTCTATGTGAACACCTAGGGTGGGTTTTCTAAACTTGCACATCTCATGTTTCCTTTGAGCTGCTTCCATTCTGCTCACTCTAATGAGGCAATCCTGTGCCAGTGTCTCCAGTGCTGCACAATCAATTCTAAAGTTCTTAAGAAAAACCTTTAGAATGTCCTTGTATCAATTTTTCTGACACCCCCACTTCCCATGAGCTCTTGTCCTTTGTGAGTTCTTCATAAAATAGTGTTTTTGACAAGCATATGTTTGGCATTACAACAATATGGCCACTCCATTGGAATTTTACTCTGTAGTAATGCTTAAATGTTTGACAGTTTAGCACAAGAAAGGACCTCAGTGTCCTTATCCTGCCAAGTGATCTTCAGAAATCTTTCTAAGACAATTTAAATAGAAGCAATTCAGGTTTTTGGGATGGTGCTGGTGGACTGTCCAGGTTTCACAGGCCTACAACAATGCGGTCAGAAGATCTTCAGTCTGGAAGTCAGTCTAATATCTTTTTTCTTCCATACTTTGTTTTGAGACCTCCCAAACACTGAGCCAGCTCTGGCAACCTCATTATCAATATGTTCCTCCCTGTAAAGTATACTGCCAAGGAAAGTGAACTTATTCACAGTGTTCAAAACTTCTCCATTTAGAGTGTCCAAAACTTTTCCACATTTGGATGGTGTGGTGCTGGCTAATGGAGCATTGATTTATTAGTGTTGATTGTTAGACCAAAATTACCACAAGCCATAAAGAATTGATCCATACTTTGTTTCATCTTGGCTTCAGAGGCTACAATGAGTGTGCAGTCATCTACAAACAGAAAATCATGTATCAATACTCCTTCCACTTTGATCTTGGTTGTAGTCTTTTCAATGAAATCCATGAATTATAAAAAACCAAGATTAATGCAAGCCAAAAGAAAGCACAATGACCTGAACACGACTAGGCCATGATTAGTATAGATTTAGTCCACATCCCATAACCATAGCCCAAACTCCAGCCCAAATAGCACTGATAAATCAACCAGATGTCTGGGACCTGAGCCCAGTGCTGAGCAGAGTAAACTCAAAAATATCAACCAATCTTTTTGATTTCTGTAATTACCATAGGTGTTTGAGGTTTTTTTTTGTGGGAATCCAATATGTTTATTGGTGGCTGCCCCAGCTTGCTCTGATGTGAGTATTCCATTTTGATTATTAAACTACTTACATAATCAATCTGGAGTTCTTCAGCATCTTCTTAGGAATCACATTGGATCCATTGTTTGGAGGAGTCTTGAATATCATGCTGCAGGGAATTTTCAGGCAAGACAAATGGTTAGAAGTTTTAATGTCCTTAAATCAGGAAACTGCTAAGAAAGCTAGAACCAATCAGGTTGCACAGGAGGAAGCTGCATTAGGAAAGCTAGGGCTGAAGAAAGCAGTGTCAGGAAAACACTGATGCCTTCACACATAGAAAGGTGACAGATCAGGGAACAGAAAGGAATAGTTTTTCTGGCCATATAGATTGTTATTAGGCACTAATCACAACAATCCATTTGAGGGACAATGTACATAGCTATCCTACTTTTTTTCCCAAAGGGAGTGAGGCATGATATCTCTGAACGTTACTGTGAACCCCATCTTTAATCTCTTGGTTGGAGAATTGTGCTTAATTTAAAAGATTTTGTGAAAGAGAAAAGGTTACAAGTTTAGTAAGCATAAGTATGGATGACCTCAGTTGATTTTTCCTCTGCATTTCCTCAAATGGGAACTGCTTGAACATTTGAAATCTTCTATATTTTTCAGCAAAGTCAAAGATTCCATGCAAATTGAACATTCAGGTACATATAGATTTGTAGTGATCCCTGAAGGCCTTTGAGTCCATCATCTAATTATTATATTGGCAGTGATCTACCCAGTCATGTTTTTTTTAATCTATGACAGGAATAAAATGTCATACTTTTCTTTTGAACATTTCTTAATATTTTTCATTTAATAATTTAATTCAAGTTACTAAGTTAAGTTCATCTAGTCTTCACTTGAAACTCAATGAGTGCTCCTATTCCCCCCCTCAAATGATATCTGGAACTAGCTGATCAGAAAACTTGTATCTACATTTAAAACAGAGGGCAAGATTGACACAATAATCTGGATGTCCCCCAATTCATTTTTGACCAAATGATCCTCTAGTCACTCCCTATTATCCATCAGTATAAAATACAACCTCTTAATTTAAAGCCTCATACAATGTGGTTCCAATCTTACCCCATTCACACTTATTTCATATTTCTCCTCTCCACATACTTATAATTCAACAGAATTGGACTACTAGTTATTCCTCAAATTTGATGCTGCCTGGAGGCATATCTTCCCTTTTCTGACTTCCTACCCTATTCATCTTTGATTCTCAGAATCCTTCTATTTCTACAATGATGATCATTTCAGGTGCCATCTCTCCTTCACCTTCCTTGAGACAACTCCAAACAATAATTGATCTCTTCCTTATCAAATTTGCTTAGAGTACTTGGACTCTCTTTTTCATCCATCATCTTTCTCTAGCACCTTACATTATAATATTGCCCTTGTCACCTATGGCCCTGGGCATGCTAAGGTTTTCACAAACCAGGTCCAAACTGGAGAGTGAATAAAAGAAAATTATTTTCTCTCCTAGACTTGTCCCTATCTGGAATTACTCTAAGAAAATGTCTAAGTATAGTTCATATATGGTTCCTGTTTCTCCAAATGTGGGTTCCAGTTATTATTCAAGCATGCAAGGTAGCAATGGGTATGAGTAGACCAGTCTTTTTTTTGTTTCACAGAAAATTCAGAAAGTATGAAGGACTCAAAGGAGCTCATAAATAGATACAGAAAAACAGAGAGTACTCAAATAACCCATATATACTTCCTTTAAAAGGTAAATGGACTTGGGGTTGTTAGGAGGGAAACCCTTTGCTATTTTCTGGATCCAAATAATGTGACACAGCCCTTCCAATACCATAGATTGGTAGTATCACAATGTGGTTTAAATCCCCTTCCAGAAGGCAAATTCAATTTTGGGACTGTCCAACAAATTGGTCCTACCAATTTTGACTGCCCTCAGTTCTTGCTATAATTAAATGACTCATAGACTTTTTTCCCCTCCATGGAGGAGACTGCTCAGGAACTACATGTATATGGACTATTCTTTTCATTCTCTGAAATCAAGAAATTCTCTGATGCCAGTTTCTGAATTCCTGGACCTGGTAGGCAATCTCCCCTTCTCCCAATCTTCATTTTACTCTCTGCCCAGGTTGATGCTGCCCAGAAGTCTAGATTACTGGATAATGATGTCTAGTAATTCAACATCCTCCATACTCCATACAGACTGGTATATGAACATTGTCCATGAATTACTGCTTGGGCTAAGTGGGCACACATCCTCCCTTGGGTTTTTCTC
This sequence comes from Macrotis lagotis, assembly GCF_037893015.1. Lineage (NCBI taxonomy): Eukaryota > Metazoa > Chordata > Mammalia > Peramelemorphia > Peramelidae > Macrotis > Macrotis lagotis. The sequence goes on along the minus strand of NC_133660.1, from coordinate 122,561,240 downwards.
TCCAGGAGCTGTCTGCAAGCACATACATCTCAGAGGTTCTTCAAGGCAGTCACTTTCATTTCCCAGAGTTGAAGCAGATTATATGTGAACTTAGACTTCTCTTCTCCCAGGACCAAGTCCACATCTTTCTTTTGAACAGGATAAGGTGAAAAAAGAAGTCAAAGAGAGTCTTAGCTGGTTTCTTGTACTTTGCTTTTATAGACAGTTGGAAAGGGTAGCTCCTCTAACAAAAAAAAAAGCCAATCAGGTAGCATCAATCATTGGGAACCAATCAGCAGGTCCTTGTGATTTCTCAGCAAGATCTCAGTGGCTATAGCCCCCTCTCTAGCCCCCTCATAGGGAGGTACTCTTCAGTTTCCTCCAAATAAAGACTCAAATTCTGTTATCTCAAGAAGTTAATCTGAAAAAAAAATTAAATTAGTTTCAATAAGCATATTTTCTTTCCTTCTTACCTCCTTTCCCACTGAGGGGAAAAATACCAAATCCTTGTAATAGATATGTAGAGTTTAGCAAAACAAATTTCTGCATTTTTCATACTTCCTAAAATATACACCCTAAGGATATATAACAGACTGTTCTCTTTTCTTCCAGGAGGTAGGTTGCATGTCTCATCATGGGTCCTACATAACCATGGTTCATCACTGCATTGATCAAAGTATTTAAATCTTTCTAATTGTCAAGTTGATTGTAAAACTCAGCAAATTTATAAGGAATTCTTCAGGTGAACCCTTACATACTTCTATTCCTTTGTATCATCCCTTCCTATCATTCTATACTTATCATCCCATCCAATCTATTTGAGGTCAGAAATTGTCTCATATTTTATCTTTGTAACCCTATGCACAATGCCTTTTACTTAAATTAGATTGACTTAAACTGAGTTCATTCCATGGACCAGAAAAAAATTTGAATCATGTTTCAAGTTAATGCCATGCTTTCACTACTTTTGTCTAGTCTAAATCTGCAACTCACTTCTAGTTGCTACAACCTGACCATTCAAAGGAAGTGGGTTTCCTCCATCCAAATTGTGACAATCACAGTACAACAATATTTATGATACAACTGAGGAGTGAGGAAGTAGAGACTACCCAGGACCTGTGATCTGACATTTCTAAGATCAATCAGACCAGAGGAACATATGCTCATTGTTCATAAGACCAAGAGCCCTACAGCAATTTAGTTTTGGATCTATTCTTCCTGACACCAGACTATATTCCTAAAAAGGATTAAACCTTTCTGTAATTGGGTTGGTAAATTATAGATTCTTGGGAAGCACTTCCCTCCCCTCCCCACCCTAGCATATATGTAAATGATAAAAGGAAACAAATAATTAGGGATACTTTCAGTGTTCTTGGTTAAACTGTGCTAGTTTAAAGATGTAAATAGTATGTAAATTAATATATAGAAACAGTGTTATACCAATTAAGAACTGCATAGAACATAAGAACCAATAGAGAACTGCATAAAGAACAATAATGAAATTCATTTGTAGGCATAAAAACTATGGAATCTTCAGGGAAATGGGAGAGAAGAAATTAGAATAAAGAAGATCTAGCATTACCAGATCTCAAACTGATTGTTTTTTGGTATTGGTTTCAAATTGGAAAAAAGGAGCAATGTGGCAGACTCATAGAGAGCTAAAATGAACCTCATTTTAAAATATAGGCTATAAACATGTTCTCTTACATTGAATTAATTGCAATCATTTTGAAAAGACACTCACACACTATGAATTTGAGTCATTATTTCTTCTTTCGGCTTCTTAGGAAAATGAAAGTATATGTGGCTTTAAAAAAAAGACTTGTTTCAAATGTGTTTGGGAAAAGGAAGCTTCAGACTCTTTTGATGAGGAAAATATCTCATGGATAGTAAGTTACGACTTCCTGGGTCTTCCCAGCTAGGGTTAGTCCTGACTTTCTCACCTTCTATGTCTGCAAATCTTTCCTTTTGTAACATTTTCCTTTATCTCTGAAAAGAGGCAGCAAAGTTTGCCTTCCACTAGGCTGCTTTGATTTCTCAGAAGCTCCAACTTACATCAACAGAGCTCTACAAGTTCAGTCCCCTGTGTCTCTAAAACAAAATAAAGTCAGAAAACAACTAAAAGAATAGATTTGACTTGACTTTCTTCAATAGACAGGAGAATGGATATAAAACTGCTTTCTGGTCTTTGGATATAAGCATAAAAACACCAGAAAGGAAATACAGGTAAATTACAGAACAGGGTAATCTAGATCCATATTATTCATAAGCCATAAGACTGTGGTTCTCATTATTTTTTAAAGATATAGGGTAGGGAAAGCAGATACTTAAAAAGTGTAAAGTTATAACCCAATTTGTTAGTAGTATTATTGTTATTACTAATATTAAAAATCACCATTTGGTTCTTTGTTTTTTGACTGGATTTGTAATTTTACTGATATAAGGGAGGAAACTCTCTTTACTAAAATTCTCTACTAATGCAGTTAGGCAGCTATTCCACTACTTTATAGTCTTTGAAAGTAGCCTGGGGTACTGAGAGATTAAATGACTTGCCCAGGGTCTTGCATCCTCTCTTTCTTCCCTTTTGTCTCTTAGATTCTCTGAATTCTTTCACAATTCAGCTCAAATTTCACCTTCTGCCAAAGGCCTATTTCCAGTCTCCTTTCCCTCAAATTATATAGTTCCTTTCCTCTGGAATTGTATTCCACTTATAATATATATATATATATATATATATATATATATATATATATATATATATATACACATACATATATACATATATATCTTATGTGTACTTTTTTTTGCTTATCATCTTCCCCATTAGAATATGAGTTTAGGGTAAGATGTCCATTAAAGTTCCAGTGTAAGAACCCAATTTTAAAAAGTTTAAACTTTTTTATTTATGTATTTATTTACTCATTATTGATTCATTGATTGCCTTTCTTTATATTCTGGGATATAGTACATAGTAAGCATTTAATAAAAGCTAATTGACTGACTGACCCAGATGTTCCTAAACCCAAGACCAGCTTTCCTCCCATTATGTCATCCTGACAACTATTGTTATAACACCACTTTCAGTCGTGATCATTGATTTCATCAGTGTTGAAAACTCCTGATGAGAACAATCCCTTTACTGAGAAAGATCAACACCTTGCCTCAAATTTATAGATTTAGACAGTTGCCTGGGGGGGTCAATATAAGGTTAAATTACTAGTCACTGGTCACACATAAAGTGTGTATCAAAGTCAAGATTTGGACACAGGTTTTCTTGATTGTTGGTTGGTTCTCTACTATATTATGCTTCTAGTATTACTAGTAACAAAATGTTCCCCACAAAATGAGCAAAGAAATAAGGTTGTTCTTTGAATACTTAAACTACTCAAGGGAAGGGAACATGTTCAATCCCAAACAGGCAAATCTAGGAGCTAAGTGCACATTATGTACAGAGTAAATAGCTATTGGCTATGGTACTCACATTTAGATGAAATGTTGAACTATTGTTACAAAATAAGATAAAACTGTGCAAGAGAATTCCATTGTGAGGACTGTGAGAAAATCTCTAGGACAGAAGAATATGAAGATCCTAGTCAACCCTGAGAGTCTAATATGCAGGGAGGAGGAATCAGGGGAGGAAATGGAGGATAGTGGGGAGGGAGAGTTAGCCTACTCTGACAAATGCATGGTCCTTGGTTAATTTCTTATTAGTAGGCTGCTCACATCTCAGTCACATTAAGAGTATTCCGTTTTCTTTGTCTGAAGTGTTGAGTGGTTATGAATAGTAAGGATAGACTATCTGTAATTATTTTTTAATTATTAATGGTTTTGTTAGATCCCTTCACTTTTACATTACATTTCTGTTAATGTAAGTTAAATCAAAATGTACTTTGGTTTCCAAGCAGCTCCCCAACGTATTTTTCATTCTTTCATAACATTACTTCAGATTCTATGAGGTGTCCATGATGAAGTTTCCTTTTCAGGAGACATACTCACAATACTAATGAATTCAAGGGATACTGGATTGCTTAAATTCCCTGGACTAGGCATTAGATAATCATTACCAAGCCCATACATTTTTTGTGATATTTGAAAATGTTTTATCTAGCAGTCAGATTATCAGAGGTGAGACTTTAGACTGACTGAACAGATCTGCATTTTATTTAGTACTCCTCACTGAGTGGTAGAATAATAACAATAATTCATATTCATATAGCACTTTTCAGAGTTTTTAGACGTCAGAGTAATTTGCAAGTGTCATTTCATTTGATTTTCAAAATTGTAAGGTAGGCACTCTTCAGCCCTCATTTGCAGATCTGGACACTGAAGCTTAGAGAAATTAATTGATTTAACCTGAATTGCACAGATCCTAACTGTTTAAGGCAGAATTCCAACCCTGAATATCTTCCTGGCTTTGATACCAGGCAAAACTGTATCTGCTACATGAAGCAACCTTTAATTTGCTCTACTGTCTTTTTGTTTGGCTCTGTTACACCCCTTGATTCACATGGAGTTTTTAAGTCACTGAAAAACCAAAGCTTTCCCCTCCAAATCTCCCACATTTTGTACTTGAGAAACTTGATTCTTTTATCAAACGATCTAAGCCTTTGTATTCATCCCTTTTAAATTAAAATATATATGTATATATATATACATATATATTTTCTTTTAATCATTATATCCTTTAATTTAGTACTATTTCTTTAGTACTTTGCTGACTAGATACTTTCTGACATGTAGCTCCCAAGAGGTCAGCCTTGAAAGGGGAAGAGAGAAAACAGACTTCCAGAGAACCAGTTAAGGAAATATGCACCCTGTTTGTGGGGCATTGCTTATAAATAGCTTAAGAAGTAAACTGAGCCAGAGATACTGACATACTGATTGCACCTTAGCTGGGTTAACCATACTATAGAAAAGAGATTTTTGTCCCTAGAGAGGGGGAAAAATTCCACCTTTTAATCAATTTTTCCATCACTAGCAGAGTGGCACTTTTTTGATGGTACAATATTCCCCTGAGAAATAGTACAGACTTGTATTTACTAAGAGGTCTGATTTCAGGATCAGTAAAATAATCAACTCCCCCAAATTCAAATAATAACCTGCAAGTCAAAAAAAGGTGATCGAGAAAGGCGGTCTTGCCTTGGGGAAGGAGGAACTGATTTAAATGAACAGATAAACCCACAGCATCAGGGATTCATCCACTCTTGCGGCTGGTGACTTTTGGAAAGACGATCCATGTGCATGAAAATGAATCCAAAGTGAACTGAGGCTGAGACAGGATAAGGGATAGTAGCAAGAGAATGGGTGGGGAGGAGGGATAGGGGTTGGATCTTTGAGAAAAGTATAGAGTTAACATATAATGCACTGAAACCGAACTCTACTAAAAATGACTGGATAAATTATGCAGAGGGATTTCTGGATTTCTTTCAAGTAATTAAGTTTCGATTTCTTGCATTTATTTTAGTGCCAGGAAGCACGAGGTAAAAAAAAAATTGCAAAAGTCTTCATTGATTGTTCCAATGCTTTCAGTTTGATTTCGTGACTGGACTTAACTTTTGGGAAAGGTAAACACACAGGTTTAGGAAATTCACTGCCAGAGGTGGGAGTCAAAGAGCAGGACCCCCAGCTCCGGGGAATTATTGTAGAGGTCCCAGCGGAAAGGGACACTCAGGACGAAGATAAATAAGGGGCTAGATTTTGTGTGTGTGTGTATGTGTGTGTGTGTGTGTGTGCGCGCGCGCGTGTGTGTACGTGTGTATGTATGTTTGCGTATGTTTCCATTTGAATGCTTGAGTGTGTGAGTGACCTGTGTATTGGTATGAAAACCTGTACGTGTTCTGTGTGCGCGTGCCCGCGCCCGCGTCCGCGCTCTCTTGCGCCGGTGGAACCAGGTATCGAATCCTCAATTCCCGCTTCTTACCCCTCACAGGCAGATTTAAATATCCTTGTTCCTGCAAGGTCCTTAAAATGTCTTCGACCCCCGAAGATCGTCGCCCTCGGTGCTTCAGGGTGGAAAGTTCTCTCCTGGTTTTTTGGTTCCCTGAAATCAGTCCAAAGAACACAATTCCTCTTCTTTCCCAAGCCCTGAGTGAACCGGGCTGCCCAGAAACAAGTCTTCACAAACCAGTCTAAGGGAGAGTCTGGGGAAGCCTTTATTCTTTTCTGGAGAAAGGGATCTTTACTTTCCCCCAAGTAACCTCACATCTTAACTCTGAAAACCCGAAAGTGGTCCTTGAAGGGGAAAAATAGGATTTTTCTGCCTCTCCCTAACCCCTGATCCCTGGATAATTTTTTTCTCCACTGTTCCGGGACACCTCCCCCCCCCCCCCCTTTGGCTCCCCTCTTTTCCATTCCATTTCTTTCTCTGCTCAGTCAAAGCGAGAACTCCAGGCGCTGCTGGGAAGGTGACTCGCAACCGCTAAGGAGAGGTTCGAGGGTTCCAGGCAGGGCTCTCCTTGGAGAAGTGGAGAGGGAGCTGAGCTCCTGCTCTGCGCTTTCTGCCTTACCCCTTCTCTGCCTATGTCTTCAGCCCGCAACCCCGGCTGCCTCCCAGAGGAGAGCTGAGCAAAAGCCAGGACACGCAGCCATTCCCCAGAACGTTATTAGTAAAGCAGTCCCAACTTTCTCGCTCGGAGAGATCAGCAGAATGAGTTTCTAGAGGAAGGGGCGTAAGTGAGGCAGAGAAAGTGCGCGTTGTGCCCCAGCTTTTGCTCTTTGGTGGAACAGAATTAGCATTCTTTGGAGAACTGGGACCTCTCTCTTGTTCCCATATCCGGTGGGCAGACAGGCACTTGAATTCCAAAATGCACTGGAAGTCCAAGGCAGAATGGACGTTAGAACAAAATACAAGGAAAGAGCTTGGGGTTAGAATGTATGTGTGAGTGCAGGGTTTGGAGGTATAAGGGGAGAGAGGATATTGGAGGAAAAAGTGACAGGGAAAGAATTACAGCTGTTTAGCAAGCTGTCCCACACTCTCCTTTAGTCCATTATCTCGGTTCATCCCTTCCCGGGACAGGAGCTGTCCCTGTCTCTGGACTGAATTCTGTTGGAGCTCTCTAGGGAGGTCCTCGGAAGTGCCAATTCCAGAGTGCTCTGGGGCCAGAATATGCCTTTTGGGGAGGCAGCTGTCTCCTTGACTTTAACCTCGTCCCCTCTGGAAACCTAGAAACTCCAGAGGGCCCATAAAATCCTCTAGCATTCGTTTCCAAGGAATTGATGCTGTCCCTAAAAATTCAAGAAACAGGATAAAGGGCAAGGCCAGAGCCAGTCATCTGTGCCCCCGATTGAAATACAAACCCGATAAAGTGTCCTTTTCTAGGGATTTTCCTCAGTTCCACTCGGTTCTGTCTAATAACAAAACAAAACAAATTAGAGTGCCTTTAATGGATCAGTTTCTCCCCCAAATGCATCAGGTTTAGTAAAATGTTAATTTTCTTTTTCATTTTAATCATGAATCTGCACAGCGACACAGTAAAGAAGACAAGGTTTTTCTCCTTCAGATTCTGAACAACCGTGGAGCAGGCTCTTAAGAAGGAGGCAGCTAGCTCACTGTCCCGGGAGTCTGCTCCAAAGTGGCTGCAGGGGGTGAAGGGAGGGGAGAGAAGCCCAGTGTCACCACCTCAAACCCTTCCCAGCCTCTCCTGGATCTGCTGTGGGACGCCCTCGGGGTCACATCTGTCTGCAGCTGGCAGGGGACGAAGCCAGAAGCTACTGTCAAACAATAGCTCGGCTGAACATGGTGACTTTCCCAGGAAAGTGAGGCAATTGATTGATCCCTTTCCCATTTCTTTGAGTTGATGCAAAAACAAATCATTTGCAGTTCAGTAACTAGGAGTAGAGGAATGTGGAGCCGTTTGTGTATGTTTAACCATGGACAGGTACCAATTAAACTCGGAAGTTTTGTAGGTCAAGTTCAGTGGGCTTGGGGTCCTGGTCCAAATCTCTTCGATTTATTCCGCAACTTTCTAAGGGCATGCATCCCTGCAACTGGGCAGTTTCTAAAGAAGCGGTTGCACTTTGGAGCGATGTTTGTGGGCAAACTCTCGTTGTATTGTTTTATCGATATCCCTGGGAGCATGTTGGGATTCTGAGCACTCTTGTAATGAAGAGGAGATTGCAAGTCGCGGGTCTGGAGAAAGATTGCATTCTCCCTCCAGTGCAGCACAGGAATCACTTCTGGGCGCTACTGTTCATTTTTCATTATCAGTGAGAAAATAAGGATTCTGCAACTTGATTTTTTAAAAAAGTATGTGTTTTTAGGGGGTCAGGGAATAACAGAAGAATAAACTCTTGGATTATTAGTCAAACATGAATGATTTTTTTTATCTCAGATAATTTGACTACTAAGTCTTCACTCCCTTCCAGGGAAAGGGGCATCTGTGAAAAGAGTAACTGAAATTAGCTGTATGTCTTATATGGAAATACTTCTTCTGGCCTTTTCGAAAAGGTGCACCTTGGAGTTTACTGGGTTAAAGTGGCTTTCCTCAAACCATTTCACATCAAACAAAGTTTGTCCAGTCCCTTCACCAGTAGTCTCTTTATTTCATGAATTTATTATAATACCTTATTTACCATAGGAAGCGGTGACAAGTGTTTAGCATTTTGGAGATCAGTTGTCAGTTGCTATTAAAATCAAGATTAATTCATATTAACGATATGCATTTCTCAATACTCCCAGGTGACAACATACATTAAAACAACTATTGCAAGTAATTAAGCTCAATGAAGGGGGAGGGAAGAAGAAGAGGTTTCCAACACCCCCAAAATATTTGATTTTGGTCTCCAACTTCAGCGTGGAATGCTTTGCCAAGGGAAAAAAATGTTCATTAAACATCTCTGGGTTCCTGTTCCCTTTACATCTAATTAGGCACCTAATGGGAGAGAAGACTTTTTCTGTTGTTCTCCATGATGTTCTTCTAGACAAAAACCACACACAACTTGTGTTCACATCCAGATTTTGAAATTCAGTTTGCTGATTCTTCCAGTCCAAGGTACTGAGTGAGAGAAAGAGGGCATCTGGCAACTGTTTCCCTTCCCTGACACCAACTTATTCAATTTGGACGTGATACAAGTCCGCATAAAACCACATACACAGGCGCACATTTTTATAGCTTTTTCTTTTATTTGACATTTGAGATGCTCAACAGTTTATTAATTAGACCAACCAAAGCCTTTTGAAGATGAAGCAAATTGGACAACTCTTTTAATTAGAACATAATTTAAAGTTTCAAATTATATCATTGATGAAGTAGCCTAATTAGTACGGCGATATGTTAATAAGGCTAGCAAGACAACCAGCATCGGGCTTTGGCATGAACCTCTCTCTGAGGCTGGCAAGAAAATCCTTCTTCCTATACCGTCATTAATAAAAGATTTCTATAGACTTCAGCCTCTCACCGATGACATACAATTTATAGTACACACAATGCATTAGCCCATAGTGCGGCTCCATTTTTTCACTATTATGAAAACTAATAAATTCGTCAAGCTGAATTAAGCATACAAATCAGATGAGGCGTAGCAGATTACACAGTGAAGCGCGGTGTCTCCCGAGCCTAAATGAAATTTCAATCTAATAATTCCTTCCTGGCCCGGTCATAATTTGTTTAGAGATGTTGTTCTACTTCTTTCAAAGCGCTATTCACACTATAATTAAATGATACTCAAGCTTTTAACTTTGATTTATTTCATTTCTCGAAGCTGGAGACAGTGAGAGCTGTACAATGTCGTTTTCCTCCCTTATTTCCTTGAAAATTGCACGGGCTCCAGTTTAGGTCGGAATTAAACACCTAGGCACATGCAGGAGGCCAGCCCGACCCAGGTTCATTCATGTCAACAGCCCCGGGCCCTGCCGCCCTTCCCAGCGCAGCCTGCACGCGCAGCCCCACCAGACAGCCAGCAGAATTTCCCTTGGCTGTTATGTCTAATGGACTCAGCCCGCACAGGGAAAAGGGAAACCAACCCACGACCAACCAAACTGAGGCGGCCGACAGCCCAGAAGGTGAAATTCGTTTGGATCCCGAACTCAGCTGGAGGAGCCCGAAGCTGCTGCCCGCCAACCTCAGGAGGAGTCGGCTCCGGCTTACTGGGGACGAAACTTTAACCTGCCCGGGGCCAGAGCGCTGGGAAAAGCTGGGGGTGGGGGGTGGGCTGAAAAGCCATGCCTTCCTTAGCCACGGTCCCTCCTGCACTCCGGAAGGCTCAGAGGAGTGGGGGGCCGGACCTCGCCTGCCCCTCCAGGGTGCGTCCGCCCTCCCTCCCTCCCTCCCGCGCGGCGCCCACTACCTTCCCACTCTGACTTTGCCCCAGCGCCAGCGCGGGCGCTTCCCCGATCTGCGCCTCCTGCTTCAGCACCTGCTCGCCACTCCCTAGGCGCTGCGCCTGCACCTGCTCCCGGCTACCCTGCCGCCCCTGCCCGCTGGGCTATTCCTGCTTAGCACTCCCTCACCGGGGGAGCCCCGAGCCCTCCACTACACCCTCCCTCCACCCGGTGTGAGGACCTGGGAGGAGATCTCACTTAGATTTCGCCTATTCTCCCAGTCCCCTCTGATCTCCAAGCAAACACGGTGGAAGATGGAGGGGGGGGGGGAGGCGAGGCAGCCGCGTGGGATGTCACACCTAGTTTTGCAACTGGAACTAGAAGTCTGTCCACTTGTCAGAGAAGGGACAGGATCCAGGCAACAGAAGTTCCACACTCCCCTGACACCCTCCCTACCCCCCAGCAAAAAAAAAAAGTACCGGCAGGATAACTACTAAAAACAGGACCTAAGGCCGGGTAGAGCGGTGGGAATGAAGATAAGTGAGGTTCGTGCTAGCCCCCGAGGGTACGTGTGTGTATTTCTGTGTGTGTGTGCGTTGGTGTGTACGGATGTGCGTGTGTATAGGAACCCGGGGCGCGTTCAACACATGCGCTATTTAGTATTTGCTTCCCCTCTCCCCCTTGGTCAACCCCTCCCCCTTTTATTGTGGTTAATGAAGAATAATAAATCCAGTGAAAGGTTTTTCAAGCGTATCCACACGAGATTCACATTCACTGTACTAGAAAGGGGAGAGGAGGAGGAGGAGGAGAAGGGGGAAGGGAGGCGGTGTGTGTGTGTGTGTGGGGGGTGTTGAAGAGGGAGGGGGCTAGTCGCATGCGCACTCTCAGCCAGGGCCCGACCTGCCTCTGTCCAATGGGCTGAGAGCAGTTAGAAACCGAGGGAGACAGAAAGACTCACAACCCCAATACCCCGATGTCTCTTCGGCACAAGGCACCTGCCGGGTCAAGGTGCGCGGGCTGAGCTTGGAGACTGAGGCAGGAGGGGCGGCTGCCGGGAGGAGAGCAGGCAGAACAGGCTGGGTGGCAGCTGCTCCAGCTGTTCATTCCATCGGGGGCCGGGAGTCGGAGACAGTCAGTGACGAGGGGCGGGCAAGGTCCTGGTCCTGGGCTTGGGAAGAGAGAGCTGGGGACGAGGTACCGGCTGGCTGGGGAAGCGAGGGAAAGCCCAGTCTCTAGCCTGGCTCCAGAGGCAACTTCTCTGCAGAGTTTCTTCCTACTTGGCTAGAGGGGTGGGGGGCGAGAAGGGGGAGCGGGAAAAGGTATAGGGGAGGGCTGTCGGCAGTCGCCCAGGGCATTTCCCAGAGGTATTGGGGCTTCCTTGGGAAACGGGGAGGGGCCTGGAGTAGGGTGAGAAGTGGGGAGATCGGGGTGGCTGGAGGTGGGAATCAGGGAGGGGGCCAACCCAGAAGCCTTGGGATTAAGAGCGCAGGCGGAGGGGGAGGAGGAGGAGGAGGAGGAGGAGGCTGTCGGTGGTAGTGTTGGCGACAGAGGAGAAGGCGGGGGTTGAGGGGGGGGGTGAGAAAGAGAAAGAGAGACTGGGAGCCCAGAGGGAGAAAAGGAGGGAGAAAGGGGAAAAGGAACAAACCTTGGAGGATCTTGGCAAGGAAGGGAGGAGGAGGGGGAGCGGGGGAAGGCGAGGGGGAGCGAGGGAAGTATAACACTGGCCGGCCGGAGGCTCCGGGGCAGTTGCGAGAGGCAAGGGCTGACGCCGGAGCAGAGCGGAGCCCGGGAGCGGCGAGAGGCAGCGGCAGCCGCAGCCGGGGCTCGGAGCCCAGCCCGCCGGCCGCCGGCCGGACTTTCCCCTCGCCTTTGCCGGCTCCGGGCACCGTCGGCGCGTCCCGGGGGCGGCCGGGAAGATGATGATGATGTCCCTGAACAGCAAGCAGGCGTTCAGCATGCCTCACGGCGGCAGCCTGCACGTTGAGCCCAAGTACTCGGCGCTGCACTCCGCTTCTCCCTGTACCTCCTCCTCCGCGGCGCCCTCCTCCACTTCGCCCAGCAACTCCAGCAGCGGGGGCGGCGGCGGCGGCGGCGGGGGTCGGAGCGGCAGCGGCGGCGGCGGCGGCGGGGGTGGCAGCGGCGGCGGCGGCGGCGGCAGCGGGGGCGCCGGAGGTTCCGAGGCGATGAGGCGAGCTTGTCTTCCCACCCCACCGGTATGTATTCTGCATAATCACCGCTTAAAGGCACGTTCTGACAGCCCCCTTTATCTGCTTGATGTTTTTTTCATGTCTCCATAGCAAATCACCCCACACCTCCAATTTTTCCCCCCTCGCTCTCTCTCTCTCTCTCTCATTCTCTTCCTCCTCTCCCTCTCTCTTTCTCTTCTCTTCATCTCTCTCTCTCTCCTCCTCTCCCTCCAACTTATGTATTCAGTGGATCTGGTCTTTCATATTAATTTTTATGACCTGGGATATTGCCTCTCTGTGTGTGCTGTTGTGCTGGGTGTTGTGTAGTCTCTCTGCTCTCTCTCTCTCTCTCTCTCTCTCTCTCTCTCTCTCTCTCTCTCTCTCTGTCTCTCTGTTCTCCTCTCCCTCCAACTTATGTATTCCGTGGATCCGGTCTTTCATATTAATTTTTATGACCTGGGATGTTGCCTCTGTGTGTGTGTGCTGTTGTGCTGGGTGTTGTGTAGTCTCTCTGCTCTCTCTTCCTCCTCCTCCTCCTCCTTCTCTCTCTCTCTCTCTCTCTCTCTCTCTCTCTCTCTCTCTCTCTCTCTCTCTCTCTCTCTCCCCACTCCCCCTTCTCCTCTGTCTTGTACCAGGATTTTTTTTCTTTTTTCCCCTTCCCCAACCTTGCGGAGATGGTTTAGTTGGGCTGACTGGCGGCAGCGGGCGGTCAGGCGGGGAGCACCGGCGGAGGCGGTGTGGGGAGGAGAGCCCGGTGCCCTCTGGTCAGTAATGTGCGCCTTCTACTTACATTTGCAGAGCAACATCTTCGGGGGTCTGGATGAGAGCCTGCTGGCCCGCGCGGAAGCTCTGGCGGCCGTGGACATCGTCTCGCAGACCAAAAGCCACCATCACCACGCGCCCCATCACAGCCCCTTCAAACCGGACGCCACCTACCACACCATGAACACCATCCCGTGCACCTCCTCTGCCTCGTCCTCTTCCGTGCCCATCTCGCACCCTTCTGCTCTGTCGGGCACCCACCACCACCACCACCATCACCACCACCACCACCACCAACCGCACCAGGCGCTGGAGGGAGAGCTCTTGGATCACATCACGCCCGGGCTGGCCTTGGGGGCCATGACGGGACCCGATGGCTCCGTGGTGTCCACGCCCGCCCACGCCCCGCACATGGCTACCATGAATCCTATGCACCAGGCTGCCCTCAGCATGGCCCACGCGCACGGGCTCCCTTCGCACATGGGCTGCATGAGCGACGTGGACGCCGACCCGCGGGACTTGGAAGCGTTCGCCGAGCGCTTTAAGCAGCGGCGCATCAAGCTGGGAGTGACCCAGGCGGACGTGGGCTCCGCTCTGGCCAACCTCAAGATCCCCGGGGTGGGCTCGCTGAGCCAGAGCACCATCTGCAGGTTCGAGTCCCTCACCCTCTCCCACAACAACATGATCGCTCTCAAGCCCATCCTCCAGGCTTGGCTAGAAGAGGCAGAGAAGTCCCACCGTGAAAAGCTCACCAAACCCGAGCTCTTCAATGGGGCTGAGAAGAAAAGGAAGCGCACGTCCATAGCTGCCCCGGAGAAGCGTTCCCTAGAAGCCTATTTCGCCATCCAGCCTCGTCCCTCCTCCGAGAAAATTGCCGCCATTGCAGAGAAACTCGACCTTAAGAAAAATGTGGTGCGAGTCTGGTTCTGCAACCAGAGGCAGAAACAGAAAAGGATGAAATATTCGGCTGGGATTTGAAAGGCTCTCGCTCTCTCTTGGGACTCCTTCCTTTTCTCCGATCCCAGACTCTTCCTCTCTCCACCTTACTTCTCCCCATCTTTTCCTTCCTTCTTGTCGACAAGAAATTATTTCGGTGTCTGATTCCACCAGAGAGAGAGAGAGAGAGAGAGAGAGAGAGAAAAGGAGAAAGGTGTTGAATAAACGTGGTAAAACCGGGGGAGGGGAGGATATTGAGAAACGGGGGAAAAAAAAAGAAAACCAGACTTGTATTTGCAAGTTTTAATGATGTTGTCCCTCTCTACATCCCCTAGAAAGGCACCCTGCTCTTTCAAGTACTCTGACACTGACTGAAGGCAGTTAAAAAATCCTTTTTAAAAGACTGAAGAACGATCAAGTAAGATTTGTTTTTATTCTTAAAGACATTACCCATGTTCGAGTTTAAAAGTACACTTTGCAGCTATTTTTCGGAAAAGTAAATTTGTGTCAGGACTAAAACTTTAAACTAGAGTTTGACCCCTTTACATGATAGAGACATCTCAAAAGTATTTTGATTTAAAAAAAGAGAGAGATGGCAGATTTTTTCTGCATTTACACTGTATATTATATATAATATATTTTTACTGTGGTTATTATTCTCGTTCTCCTCTAAAGTCTTAATGCTTAGGAAAAGAGCTGCCCACTGTGTTCACTGATCTTTAAAAGCTATTATTAGATTATTGCCAAATAATCCTCTGTAAATTATTCATTTATGTCTCGGGCAAATTAATTTGTGCTCATTATGATTAATTAAACTTCGTTAATCTAAGTCTGCTTTACAAAAAAAAGAGGAAAGTGTAAGTGACCAGAAAAGTTTGTTTGAAGACTGTCAAATTTCTAAAACTATCGTCTTCTACAGTGTTCTTTTTGGCCCATGTGTAAATTCTCTCGCTGAATGAAGATTGTTTCTCCTTTGTTTTTCCTGGCAGTGTTCTTATTTGTGACTCGTTGACACTCTGTAATAGATGTCCTCCGTTATTTGTATAGACCTGATTCACTGTCCAAAGTATTGTTTACTTCCTTACATATTTAATGGGGATTCCCATCCCGTCCCCCCCTCCCTCTCTCCCCTCCCTCTCCCCTCTCCCCCTCCCCCTCCCTCCCTTCTCACACATTCACAGGCACAAGCGCACAAACATTCCTCTAAAGCTGAAAAGAAATTATGATGGACTCGATTTGCCTCCTGGTGTTTGTCCTTCTAGATTTCAAGACTAATTCGCAATGTTTCACTCCTATATTGCGTTTGTTACTTTAAAAAAGCATTATCAACTCTTCCCTCCTCCCCCCAATACCTTTGAAGGTCTGTTTGTAGAAAAGGCAAATTTTAATTATTAGAGGGACAGCGCACTGCTTGTAAATTCACGTTATTTGGTACAATTCTTTTGAAATAACAACAAAATATGGTACATAACTTCTAGTACCTTAGGTATTGTAAATATTTCATTCAAAATGACGCACACATAGATATATTCTTACAGATTTCACTGTACTGCTGTTAAAATGGAGATTTTCTGAAGTCTTAAGTTCTGTATATGAGCTGGTTTCATTGTTTTTGTTAATAGGCGATTTATTTAATATAGTCATGTATTAAGTTATTTTCAATGTTGTTGAACTGTCTTTCATTGAAGAAAAGATTTTAATGTTTTATTGGAAAAGTATGCTGTTTTTTTCATTAAAATATGCTATTGAAAATTAAATTGCTTTAAAATGTTAAGTTGTTGCTTTAATCATTAACTGAATTCTTTTTTTTGTGTGGAAGTGCTTAGAAAATTAACATGACAATTTTGATGCTCCCCCCCCAGTGATGGTTATTTAAAGTTCAGATAGGACTGTGATTTTGTAGCAGAGAATGAATAAGGTGAACTTATTATTTGCACTTCTAAAACAGAATTCTACTGCTTAGTGTACTCGAGAGTGTCTGTCTGTCTGTCTCTCTCTCTCTCTCTCTCTCTCTCTCTCTCCCTCTCTCTCTCTCTCTCTCTCTCTGCCAGGATAATGTGGGGGCATTTGGCTCCAGATACAGGCATTTTCCTCCACCAGATTCCCCAACAAGGCTTTTAGTAGTTGCTTTGTAAATGGAAAATACTGGATGAGCAAGGTTTCCTAATCATCTTTTCTTTCTGCCCCTCCCCTCTCCAGCACTTAGGAAGCCAACTGAAGAAGCTTGGGAGGTTGACTGCTCAGATCACTTCAGAGCAGTGCCAGGGGACCGGGTGTGGCTAGAGTTGAAGCTCAGGGTCCCTTAGATGTCAAATAGGACCCTCCAGCAGCTCCCTACCATTTGACAGCTCTTAAAGAGTAGACTGGTGCCTAGCTGCAGGGGATGAGGCTGAATTGGAAAGACCTCCCTTCCTCCCTTCATCTTTCCCTTCTTTACAGCACTTTCTATCACATTTAAAGAAATTAACTGGTCTGGGGTTGGGTGGATTGGAGAGAGGGAGAAAAAGGGCTAGAAAGGGAAATATTTAAATGGTGATTCTGTTATGACACCTGCTGTGAAAAGAGGAGTCACTGGAGCTGGCAAAGGTCTCTCCAAGGCAGAAGAGAGACAAAGAAGTTCTTTCTCTGGCCCCAGTCCTTGCTCAACAGTGAAATGAGCCTCAATTTAATTTCAGACTCTCTCAAATTATAAAATGATTAAGTTTTTTAATCACTTTATTAAGAGGGCTCTGAGTTGGAGTTAGTACTATATTGATAGAAAAATAGAAATTGTACAAAATAACAATTGTATTTTGCAGTTCAAAAAAAGAAACCTATGGGTTTTCCTCCTTATACTCCCCAGCCTGATGACTATGCTTTATCTAACCCATACACTCCTGTAAAGTGAAACTCCCTCAAGGTGTTTTTAATGTCAGTGACTAAATGGAGAAATGCCAGATTCCCCTATTCAAAATCATTTTAGTAATTCAGATTGTCAATAAATGCTGGAGTGGCAGTTGAATATGTTTTACAGATATAACAAACACCTTTAGGGATAGAGAGTGAAAAAAATAAAAGTGGGGTAGATGGCTTTTCTTAATAAAAAAATGAAAGGGTGAACCCCTTTTAAAAAAAATAAGGGAAACATTTGCTAATCATGAGTTGGCCTGAGTTGGGGCCAAGAAAAAAGAGACTTTGAAGAAAAGGAAAGAATTATTATAACTTTGCTAAGTTTAGAAGAAAGTAATAGGGTGTTTATTTTAATTCAATTTCTGAGAACTGAAACTTCATCCTCGTTTAATCTCACTCTCTTCTTTATGCCTGGTCTTCTCAATTTTTTGTTCAATCTCAGCACCATGGACAGAGCATAAAGTCTGGCCAAGCCCCAAGTCTAGTGTTTGCAAGGAGCACTGTGAGCCTTGTGTTTCCTGTTCTAAGGAGTTGCATTTCTCCCAAAGTGGAGGAACCCGAGTTCAAAAAAAAAAATCAATCCTTTATACAGGGTGGGGGGGCAGGCTTCTCAAATTTGAATGGCATTTCAGTATATTATACTTTAGCATAACATCTCAGGTCAGTACTACTAAAAGTGTACTTGTTTGATGGAGGGAGAAGGGGTAAAGGGAGAATATGCATGTGTGTGGAGACTCTATTTTCCAAATGGAGCCATCACATTTTTATCAAAAGTGGAATCCAGGTAGCAAGTTACAATGGAGAAATGTGTTGAATGGGACCAGGTAGAAACCGTGGAAACAATATTGTTTTTCTTGACATTTCTTCTAGTATGTTTTGGGACTTGCAATAAACTTTACATGTTCATGGTTATAATATTGAGCAAAGTAAAAAAAAAAAGAAACAATCCAACCTTTTCAACAGTTGGGATAGCGGCACTTCCTTTGCTCTGATTCACCAAGTATTTCTTGAGTCTTGAATGCCTAGTTTTTTCCTCCATGTAAGATTTTAGTTTATAAATGGGTACCTAAGACTCATATAAAGAGTGATATATTTCTTCCTTTCTCAAATGTATTTTTACTTGCAAGAAAGACATCTTATCCCCCTTTATTAATTAAACATGCTTAATGACCTTTAATATAGTTTTCAGCTCTAAATCTATGATTTTATAATTCAATGAGTATGGTGGTTTTGTGGAGAAATGCAAAGAGCCAAATAAGACTATTTCATTCAAGTAGTCCTTTTAGAAAAGAAAGGGGGCAGAGAAATACCAAGTTAAGGTAAAAGATGTAGGGACTTGGAAGAAAGAGTAAGAAAATTAAAATAAAAAGGGAGAGGAAAAGTAATCCATGCACAAAATGCTGTTTAATATTTATTTAAATGTTCCATTCAATAAACATTTTAAAGTACCTGCTCTGTGCAAATGGTTGATCTAGACTCAGAGATGGTTTGCAACTGCTCAAAATAGTGATCATATGAGAAGTTGGAATGTCACTATCACATCATTTCAATCTGTAGGCATTTATGTGATTCATTTCATAGTCATTCTCCAAACTATACTATTAGGTGACTGTATTTATTATGGGGAAAGGAGCAGTTTATATGAGTAAACTTATTTACATATACCTGGGATCCTAGGATTGAAAGTTAAAATCTCAGGTAATTTATTAACAAACTAAAAATCAAGCTATTTCCTATAATTCTGTTTACTATGAAAACTATGTGAATACAAACAGAAAACAACTGATCACCAGGAAGAGTGGTTTTAGCTATTATATGAAAACACTTTATCCCAGTTAAAACACTATATCCCCACTTAGGTGTTGTGTTTCTCTTTATGTCACCATTGTTTTATTCACTTAGGAGTACAGTTCTTTCTTTAGATGAATTTCACTGTAATATTTCTTGTGGAATATTTGGAAATCTGAGGGTGTCAATGAGATCTCAAAAGCAATAAACCATATAATAGTCTAATTATTTTTAGCAATTACATTTTCTTAATATATAAAATTTGACTAAGATGTTCCCTCTCAAGAACAGGGTCTGAGAACCAGATTGCAAAACTTCATGTTAATAATTCTTTTGCCCTCTTATTTTAGATAAAACAGTACTGTTGATTTCCCCTTTAAATACAATTATATGGAAAGTTCTTTATGATGTGACATTAGTGGAGTGTGTGGAATTTTGAAAAACTTCCTTGATTTTCTTTGAAACTCATTATTCAGAAGATCGGTAAACTAACTTCTCAAACAGTTTCTTAGAGAAAGTTCAAATATTTCTATGCAGAGCAGAATTAAAAGATTGGAAATAAGCCTTTTTACTTTCTTAACTGGAATGCCTTTTGATCTCACTAGGAATATAACACTGACAGGAAGGAATGAAAGAAACAGATAAAGAATGAAGGAAGAAAAAAGGAGAAGGTTGGATAAGAAAAGAAAGAAACAAGTATGAAAGAAGAAAGAAAAATAAGGCATATGGACATTTTCAATTGCTCTTTCAATGGCAGCGGCAGCAGCAACAGGAGAGGAGAAAAAAAAGTCATTGTTGTGTTCTAATATGGCAAACAGGGCGAACAAGATTCCCTCATAATGAGGACAATTAGAACGACCAGAAGAGCCAAATTTGTCCATAAGCAAGTGAATACATTGCAACAGGAGAAAAAAATCTTGAAACTTCTGCTTTTCCCCTCTAAATGAGCCATTCCCAGTACTGAAAGGCTATTATAGGAGAATTAATAAATTACACAGCGAATTATTAAATCCAGATAATTACAAGGAATAAGTAAGTAATCATTAGTTATCTCAGCTAATTACTGTGGGTCAGAGCGAGCCGGAATGTGAAATCCTCCTCGGGAATTGAAATTAACTTTGCACAGCGAGGCTCTCTGCTTGACATCCCCAGTCTGTGGCCACATGGCAGCTCCCCTGTGAGCCAGTCTTTCTACTTAACTTGGAGAGAATGGAAATAAAATTAAGTGGCGATGTGATAATAGGGAACTGCTTAGAAAGAAAACTCTGGCTTTTATTTTCTACCTTTAATTCCCGCAAGACAAAAAGCTTTCTTTAAAAATTTTTTAACGTCCTCTTAGTATGAATTCTCTCTCTCTCTCTCTCTCTCTCTCTCTCTCTCTCTCTCTCTCTCTCTCTCGTCTGTCTTACACACACACACACACACACACACACACACACACACACACACACACACACACACACACACACACACACACACACACAGAGTCCCCACCCCTATACTCACAAAGTCTTCTGATCTAACATAGATGAATTGCACAACATGAAGGTAGAATCGAAGTACAAACCTTTTGCGCTAGTGTATGTATCTGTGGGAGTGGGGGTGTATATAGGAGTCTGGTAGATTCGGGTGGTGGGGGGATAAGCAGAATGAAGCCAGGAAGAGGTAGAACGATTATGTCGCTCTTTCCTTTCATTCTATACACTAGAAAGGCTACCCAAGTGGAAGCCAGGTATAATCATGTTTATTTTGCTGGGTAACAATAAGCTTTAATCTCTGAATGGTAAGAACCAGCTTAGCGCAAACGCTTCTCTGTTGATCTTTCGCCAAATACCTTCTAGAACTGATGTCATCTTTTTTCATATAGGCAGCACTTTCTGAAACCATCCGGCCCCCTACCCTTTCTCTTATCTCCCCTCCCCCCCCAAATCTCAAAGAACAGAGAAGACTGGACCCTGTGTGCCTTTGGAAAGTATGTTTGTAAGGTATAATTGTGTCTACTGGTTTCTCCTAAGGATGGGAGGATAAAGAAAACTACTGTTAATTTATCAAATTGGGGAGGAGGAGGAGAGAGGAAAGCTAAGGTTTTTTTTTAATCAATCGCAATTAGATGGACAGTCTTTCCAGTCTTTCCCTCTCACTCCTTGCTCCAGCCTGGGATGATAATAAAAATTTAATGAAGCCTGGGACGAGCAGAGAGCTCCGTCTGGGGACCATGGAATAGAATATTTTAACTGTACATTTATACCAAGAGTCTGGCTTCAAAGACGTGACTGCTTTTAATCTCGAATTAGAAAACCACAGACTTGAAATTAAATATTAGATACGCCCGGATCCCCTTCCTTTTTGGAAAATTGTCACGATTGTGTTTTTCTCCATTGCCCTGGTTACACACACACACACACACACACACACACACACACACACACACAGATCTTAGTTCTCCAATTACATTTCTGTGAATAATAGATAGCTTTGATAGGGTGCAGCATTCTGGTGCTTTGGCTTTTTTTTTTTTAAATAGAGTTAATGCAATATTAATTGGCTGTAGCTGTTATAAGAATGCGCAGCCCCCTTTTTTCAGGAACAAATCGATGAGGTGGGGATGTGGGAGAGAGTCGAGGCAGAAGCTCTTCCCTGGCTGGGGAACTTCTCCCCCCCCCCCCCCAAGCTTGCCAAGCTTTTAGGTAAGTGCAGATCTTTGGTGAGGTTTGGGGTGGGAGAGGCGCTGGCTCTGGCCGGCGCAATGAGCTCGCCTGCCTGCATGCCTGCCTGCTTGTTCTGGGCCCCAGCTGCAGACAGACAGGAGGCGAGGGAAGGAACTGGCCCCGGCGCTGGGGAGAGGCTGAGGAGTGAAGGAGGAAGATCACAGAGAAGCCTCCATCCAGCCCCCCCACACACACACACACTGTATCCCTGCTGCGGGTGTGCTGGGAAGCGGCAGCCGAGAACCTTCACCCACTGTCTTATCAGGCTTACGCAGCCAGAGGATCGGGAACTACAGGCCACTCTTCCCCACCCTTCCCCCCAACTAGCCCCACCTCCCAATTCCCTCCCCCACGCCCTGCGGACCCCTCCCGGGGGCGAGGGGGCGGGGGAGCTGCAGCGGGGTGCCAGAGGTAGAAAGCCAGGAATGGGGAAGTGGGGGTGGAGACGCTCCCCTCCCGAAGGCGGGTTTGCCCCGGGCCCCAGGCCAGGAGCTGCCCACTGCCCCCTGCGGGCCCCCAGCGGCCCGAGAGCAGACGTCTTGCCAGCCGGAGAATCTGAGAGCTAGGAGAGAAAGAGCAAGATTGAGAGCGGCGGCCAGGGCGCCTCGGCCCCTCACATTTTACTAATCACGTCTATTTAAATTCTAGCGCGGTCTGCCGCGCTCTCCCCGGGAAAGCTCTGGAGAACTGGACCCATCAATTATTCTGAAAAATCCCTGGCTACGTGAGGCTTCCAACGGCTTGGGGAGGGGGGTGTATGGAATGGGGGGACGAGGAGAGCTAAGACCGGTCCTCTTCCCCACTCCCCCATTGCTGCCTCACCCCCCCCTTCTTAGCCAGCCTTGTGCCCTTAGGCCCAGTGAAATGTGTCTGTGCCCCTGCATTTCTTCCTCCCACTTTTCCTTCCATCTTTTCACCCTTCTTTCCTACTTCCCTTCTTCCTTTCCTTTTCCATTTTCCTCCCTCTTTTCCTTTTTCTCCTTTTCCCACCCTCTCCTTTCTTCCTTTTCCTTCCTTCCTCACTTCCTTCCTTCCTTCCTTCCTTCCTTCCTTCCTTCCTTCCTTCCTTCCTTCCCCCCTCCCTCCCTCCCTTCCTTCCTCCTTCCTTCCTTCCTTTTTTCTTTCCTTCCTGAACACTATGACATTGTGAGACTGTATCAGTCTCTTGTCATGGGGGCAGTTCCCCAAAGACTTAAGACTTATTGGAGCTTCCTTGGAGGCCTGAATAGAGAAACCCTGGGGGGGGGGGGGGAGAAGAGAGAGAGAGAGAGAGAGAGACCTTAAATATATACCCCTCTTTGGTCAGAACAGGTCTTCAAAGAAGACAAAAGGATAGAATTTGAGGTCCCAGGGAAGATTCCCCTCTTTGCCAGCTCTGAGAAGTATGTCCAGGTCAGGTATAGCAGCAAAAGCCTAGGAAGCTGAGAGTTTGGGACAGCCCTGGTTCTGAAGGAAGTTAGAAACTGATGTTTGGTGAGATGGAAGTCCCCAGGGGAAATATTCTCTTTCCAACTCCAGCATAACCCCTTTTGCCCAGGGGTAGAAATGGAAGTGAAATAAGTCAGGGGGGAAAAAAAGAGGAGAAAAGGGAGCAGGTTTCCTCTAAAGTCCTGATCTGAGAAAGCTGGACAGTAATTACTAAACCCAAAGCCCCAGCACTGGGGACTAGAGCCATTACTCCAGCTGTCACTGGGTAAAAAGCAGGAGCTCTCTTACCCTATATCCTCTGTTGCTTATAAAACAGTCTCTCTCTCTCTCTCTCTCTCTCTCTCTCTCTCTCTCTCTCTCTCTCTCTCTCTCTCTCTCTCATTTATTTTGCTCTTCTTTTTCCCTTTTCCCCCTTTCTTCCTTTCCTTTTCATTCCTTTCTCCATCTTCCCCACTCTCATTCTTATTCTCATTGTCTTTGACATATAGATTCATTAAACTCTTTGGTTTTTCTTCAGGAGAATATAATCTTTCAACTCCCCCCCACTTCTCCATTTCCCTGGGGGGGGGTTATAATCTTTTTACCCTTAGTTTTTCAACTATTTTACTTTTCTGAGTAATTTAATAAGGTTAGTATGGTAAACATTTTTAATAGGAGACAATTCCTTAAATTATCACTTAATACTGCTCCCTTCTGAATAGTTTCCTTCAAGATAAAAAAAAAGTTTTCTCTAAGTTAGTAGGGAGCTGTTTGGGGGGAAGGATTAAAATTAATTATCTCAACAATTTCAGATGGGCAGATTGCTTGTATTTAGCAACTGAATTCTTGTGAGTCAAGGATCTCTTAAACTAAGTCCCAGTATGTGTGTGTATATATATATATATATATACATATATATATATGTATATATATATATATATATATACACACTCACTAATAACTTCATTTTCTTAAAAGGTTCCATTATTTACTTTGGGAAAAAAAGGCAACATGAATTTTTGATTAAACAATGAATTTTTGGTTAAACTGAATGAGATCCCAGAGGTAAAGTATCCAGGGTTCTGGTGTATTGATGAGCTGTTATATAGGATTGATTTGGAAAAATCAGTACTCTCAACTTACAGTTAGTTATCTGTCCCTTTCCCATAAATGTGATTAAGTTTTTCTTTTGATGACCACTGAGTTTGCTGCTAACTAAAAGTAGAGGTACTGCCTAATTCATTCCTTCATAGAAATCTATCAGTCCCTCTACTTTTAGTTAGCAGCAAGCTCAGTGGTCCTCTTCTGTTAGGTGGAGGGAGTGAATCTGAGTTCAGTCTTCCTGCCTTCCTTGTCTGAGCCCCAGGGCACCGTGGAAGCTGAGGGTGAGGGGGAGTTGTAAAAGGATCCTTAATGGCTAACTTGATGGAAATCTCATTACAGCGTGGCAAAGGCACATGTTAGGTCCTGCTGCATCTGTTCCAGTAGAATGATAGGAGAGAAGGCAGAGAGTTAAAAGCAAATGAGATCAGCTCTTTCAGCTTTGGAGATTCCCCCTTCATCCAGTTTAAGGCACACAAATATGTGGGAACTTACAGTCCCATCTCCTACTGCTAAGTTTCCATAAAACTCTTTTCATTCTTCCTGAGGAATATTCAGAAGACTGTACATATCTTCCTTAGGAAGTTTTGTGCCTTTAAAATAAATATAATTTGTTGTGTGCCTTTAAAACAAAAATAATTTCAATTTCATTGTGTCATTGATTTCTAGTTAACCCATTCAACCCATGAGATATAGACTATCACTGGTTAGATGTTGGGTGCATGGTTAAAGAGTTCCTCTTCTTACATGATTTCATCCTGTAGCCTCATCCTGGTGTGGCTGAAATCTTTGGGTAATAAAAGTTGGCATATATAGCATCCCAGAAAGGTTAGGGCAACTTGCCAGCTTGGAGATAAGGAAGAGAGAGGAGGAGGTAGTGATTACAATCATGATTCTGCTTCAAATTAGGATTCAGGGAGTCCTGAGCTCTTGGGGAGAAGTAGCTGATTCCCAATCCCCTTGGGTAATAGAGGTACATCTCTAATTTACTACCCCCCCCCAACTTTTTTCATTCCATTGGAGACCCCAGAGGTTAATTGCTGAGTTGAAGAGAGCTCCTTGAGAGTTGAAAGTTTGTGTTTCCAGGACCTGGCACAGTGTCTGACCCATAGTAAATGCTTAATAAATAGAAATTTGTTGACTTGACTTGAAATAAATAACCTGTCTTCCTAGTCTTAGTTGAAGAGCCCCATTACTCTGTCATATGGCCTCTTATTACCTGTCAGATGGGGAAAAGAGCTCTGAACCTTGACCTTAAGAGTCTTAAAAGCATTGAATCCAGTGTTATAAGATTAGATTCCAACCCTGCCTCTCTCAGTTTCTAGTTGTATGAATATGGTTTGCCCTATTAAACCTCTTTAAATCTCATCTCTAAAATGGGCTTAATGATACTTTGTACTCTTCACTTATAATGAAGGTAAGTACAAATTTGAAGTGCTGTATAAAGGAAGGCAACCTTCCCCTCTGAAGTTAAAGCTAAGTTTTATTCCTTTTGAGTGAGAAGCACTGAGGGTTTCTGAGAATTGTGGAGTTCTTAGACTCAAAGCATTTGATTTGATATCAGATCCCCTGTTCCAAAGATCTTCTTACTAGATATGCTTTTTTCCTCTCAGGCACCACAATTTAAGATTTTTAAAAACCCATCAATCTATTTCTGATTTGTTTTCTAACTTCTAGCACAAAGATTCCTAATCTTTTAGATAGGGACCCCATAGTTACTGCTTTGCAACTTCTGCAGAGTTCAAATGACTGTTACTCAGGATACTATCACAAGACCTATCTCTTCTTTCTGTGTATGATTCAATGGATTCCACTGATTCTTCTGCATTGTTAGGGTATGTTTTAATGAGTTTAAGAATGAGATAGCCCTTATGGAGAAGAGGCATTGTTTTGTGGCCTGGGAAAACCAGCTTATGGGCTTTCCCCTTTCCAAAGAGAAAAGGAAATGTATCCTGATCTACATTGTGGTCTACAGAAATTACAGAAAAATAGTAAGGTCACTATGTTTGGCAATCACTCCCTTTCCATTTAGCCAGTAACTTAAATTGAGGTTGCTTGTTCTGCCGAAGGTACCCACTTCAGCACTGAGATTCCGGCAATTCTGTAGTTTCTACTGCTCATTATAAAAGAATACAGAAGAAGAAGAAGAAGAAGAAGAAGAAGAAGAAGAAGAAGAGGAAGAAGAAGAAGAAGAAGAAGAAGAAGAAGAAGAAGAAGAAGAAGAAGAAGAAGAAGAAGACTTCAATTGAGGCCTGAGCAGAAGAGGATTCAATCTTTCCAGTTTTCAATCATGGTCAGACCCAAAAGGAAGAAACCTGTGGAAGTTGGCAAGTCTTTGGCAAACTCCAAACTGGCAAACCTAGGTTCTCCTTCAGTGAGTTTCAAGTCTGCTTTAAAAATGGTATGGGTGACTTCTTTCATCCTGCCACTAACAGAGTCATCAAGGTTTGTAGAATTAACTTCTTTACATAATTCATTTTGGTCAGTTATGGTGAAGAGCTTGAGAAGAGTCCTTCAAAAGGGTCAAGTTTCAGAAATTAATTTAGAGCCACCATCTTTTCTTTGCTCTAAGTTTAAGGGGAGGGTGAGACTATTGGAACACATTAGTCTTGTTTCTTCTGCTTCTTAGATAAAGGCAGTAATTCTATAAAATTTTTGAACTCTCTCTCTCCCTCTTCTCTGTATATAGAGGTATGTGTGTGTGTGTGTGTGTGTATGTGTGTGTGTGTATGTGTATGGAGGTGGAAAGACAAAGATAGACAGACACAGACACATACACATACTCCTAGAGAGAGAATTAAGATAAAATTGGAAGATTTCATTTTTTTTGCCTCCAGCATGAATTTACTCTATAGCTCAGTAATGGCAATAAGAAGTAACCTTACTCATGCTGTATGACACATTAGATATCAGTTTACTTCCAGAACAAAGATGATTTAATAAGTCTAAGGGAAATCTCTTTAATGGTCAACGCCTTCCCATTCCTTCTCCTTTTTTTCTCCCTGAACCGTACCTCCCCCCAAATATCTCAAATGGTGCAAGTCAGGGAAAACTCTAATATGGGAATCTTGATGCAGTTCTGGACACATTTTCAGTCCTCCCTTGAAATTAGGAGTTAGGAGACCCTTCCTCATTGAGGAAGTTGACCTTTGTAGAATGAATTACTATTTATAGAATGCTTTAATTCTTACAATAATTCTTTGAGGGTAAGTGTTCCAGGTAGAATTGTTTATGTTTTAAAGATGAAGAAGCTTAGGTTAAGTCACTTACTCTAGGTCAAATAGCTAGTGAGTATTCAAGGATGGATTTGAACCAGAGACTCTCCACCCTCCCTCATACAGCACTCTTTCTACTAGACAAGCCTAGGTATTTTGATATTTATAAATATTATCTCTTGAAATCCATATTCAGCAGAACAAGAAGCAGAGAATGTTGCATTTGGATATATATGTATTTTTCCTCTTGAAGAAAGGATTTTGGGAGAAGTAGAAATGCAGGGTTATCTTACAGATCTTTTTCTCACAAAGATTCTTCCCCTTCCTGCTCTAAGGAAGGATCCTGTCAATTCAATCCTTGTCTATACCTAGTCTCCTTTTTTCCCTTTTTTTTAGGTTTTTTTGCAAGGCAAACGGGGTTAAGTGGCTTGCCCAAGGCCACGCAGCTAGGCAATTATTAAGTGTCTGAGACCGGATTTGAACCCAGGTACTCCTGACTCCAGGGCTAGTGCCTTATCTGCTAGGACACCTAGCCGCCCCTATACCTAGTCTCAAAGAAGTTGGGTACCACATCTCCTTGCCTGGATATATGACCAGTTGTTGGTGATGAACTTGGGACCTGGAGAAGTGGCAAATTCTGTGGTATGCCCTCCCTTTCTCTCCTCAATAGAAGGGATTGACAGTAGTCATGATGTAGAAACAACTTGCTTAATGCTAGGACATCTTCCTTCATCTTTTCTGGTGACTTCAGAAACACAATTCAAATTGGAGAATGCTGTTAACAACAATTATAACCAAAATACTACCTCCTTGAGATATTTTAATAGTTTACATTTCAGGAAAAACTATTAGGTGCTGAAGGAGCCAGTTGATACATTAAGAGCATTGGCTCTGAAGTCAGAAGACCTAGATTCCTCTAGTTAGGTTCCTAGCTCTGTCTCTTGCTGTTAGATATGTAAGAACTTGGGCAAGTCCTGGGCCTCAGTTTCCTTATATGTAAAATGAACTAGATGATCTCTAAGGTCCTTTCTAGTTAACCATGATCCTAGGACTCTCTTTTGTAAATCATGCTATCTCAGACCCTGTTGCTGCATTTAATTACCTGTCTCTGGGTCTCTGTGTCTGTTGCTGTCTCTCTCTCTCTCTCTCTCTCTCTCTCTCTCTCTCTCTCTCTCTCTCTTTCTCTGTCTGTCTCTTTTTGTGCCTCTGTCTCTATCTATACCAGTCTGTCTGTCCCTTTGTCTCTGCCTCTGTCTCTCTGTTCCTCTGTGTCTGCCTGTCTCTCCCACCCCACCCCCATTGTGGCAGAAAGATCATTGCTATTTGCTAACACATAGATGAGATCTGATGAAACTAACTCACCACAACTGTAAAACTCTGGAATGATCCGAGTGAGGGCTTTCCACTATGTGGAGGTTGTAAAGCCAGTGCCCTTGAAGGTGACCGTGGGAAGTGGGAAGAGTTGTATACCTGGGTGGCAGAGAAGGGTGTGCTTGATCCCCAGAGTGATTCGATTGTGAATTTGAATGGAGGGGACAGAAAAAGTCGGGCCTGGACTTTGTCTCTGCTAAGAACAGTCTCCTTCATCTCAGAGAAAGGGTTCCAAGGACATCTTTTTTTTTTTTGCCTCCATCCCACCCTAACCCCATCCGGTAGAGATGAGGCATCCACTGTCTCCTGCAAACCTCTTATTTACTACCCAAACACACTGACTTTTAGATGGAAATGTCATCAGTTGTCTTGCCCAGTTCTGCTGCAGATCTATTAATCATAAGCACCAGGATTGCCAAAATGGCGGGGCTCTCTTTGCCTTTCAGTTTATACAGAACAGAATCATTTACATAAAGTCCTTAAGGCAAATAACTGTTGGGGCTCTAATTTATATCTGATCGAAAATTAGCCGTCATTATGCGCTCCATTAGCAGCGTCTTTAATGTGCTTCTAAGCACCATTTGTCAAGCGGCTTGTTAATATCCTTCAAGTCTTTAAAGTTGAGAGCTCATTAAAGAGTGCGCCCTGTTATTGATGTAATTTAGATGAGTTTGGAAGAGCAAGCATGCCATGCCTTGAATGGACAACCGGCTGGAGCCAAGGCAAGGGGTGGAAAGGGACCCTGGCTTTCAGGAAATGATTTCCCTTCAACCCCCTCAGTTCACAGACCTCCTGGCTAGCGGGTCTCCTGACCAGAGAGAGCTTTCTGTCCCCTCCCCCCAACCTCCGGTTTGTTTCGCTAATTTAATCTTCTTTTTTTTTTGATGTATGTTTTATTTTGACATAGCAGATACTTCTGAACAAAAAGCTGGACAAACCTTACAAAGTCCATCCCCTGAAAAATAGCATATCAAAACTAGTGGAAATGACCTATTTACATGGTCATTCATTTCTCATGGACCCTCTTCAAGGGAGAAATCTGACCCTTCCAACAGTGCTTCCTGTCTACTGTTTTGTTTTGCTTTTTTCCTCTTCTGTTTATACACTGGCCTTGAACCCCTTTATCCAGAACAGAGCGAGTATGGGTATGTTGGGGAGGGTGAGGTTGGGGGATGAGAAGGAGCTTGGCCCGGACCCTTTTTTCTTCCACAACGTTCACTTGTTTTATAGATATGATTGCTTCTTCATGTTAACATCTCCACCTACCAACCCTTACCCTTTTACCCACTCCTAACCCCACTCACTGCCCTCTTCCCCACTGGGGACAAGAAGGATGTGAGCAAATAGAAATGCTAGGCACAGAAAAGGAGAGATACTATCTTTGTGAACGTAATTTGACTGAGGTACAGTAAACCCGATTAATTATGTACATATTATTACATTATCTATCAACCACTCCATCAGAAGAGGATAAAGGGCAATAAATTACGCCTTTTATTTATCTAAAAATCCATATATTCTGTCATTTTTTTTCTGGAGAAGATTATGTTAGTATAACACAATAAAGAAAACCATTAGCAGCCCAGAAAATTGCAACTGAGTGAAATAGGAATCCTCTAGCAGGAATAAATAATAGTTAAAGAGTCCACGTTTTCATTCCAACTTTCCTCAATCTGGTGCACCTTTGGTTCTGAGTTCGGATCTTCCAACCTACCCAGAAGCTTCCAGGTTGACACCCCACTGGCCAGAGCTTAACCAAATTTACCAGACTTCTCCCCTCCTTCTTATATTATTAAAAAAATCTATGATCTTTGAACCCCACTTCCATCTCTCCTCTTAATTCATTTCCCCTCCCAAGGCCTCTTGGGGACACAGAGATTAATGCAAGGTAATGAAATACATTAGGCGTTTTATTCTTCCCACTAAATTTTCAGGACTCCGTCGCCCCTGTGCACGCACGGATGTGAGGGTGGCTCTGTTTCATTAGATTAAGGCAAAATAACACATGGGCGGGGGGACGAGGGGGGCAGCGAGGACCCGATCTATTATCGCTCAGGCTGTGAGTAGCGGAGTTGAGGTCAAGTCCCAAATAGCGTAAACAGCTCTCCCCACGCAAACCCCTTCTGGAGAGTTCCAGAAGACCCCCCCCTCCCACCTTCCCCTCCCGCCCCAAACACATAGAGGTTATTTGTACCAGCAGTTTTATTTTTCAACTGCGCACCTTTAAAGGACTTCATTACCTCCACGAGGAGAAAGAGAAGGGAAAAAGAAAGATATAATAAGATCAATTTAAGGACATATTGAGGTCATATAACAGCACAAATATTCTCAAGTGCTCTGTATAATGTGCAGTGGGGATTTTGGGCAGTTTTATTGTGTGGTTGGATCCTCATCTCCGTTGTTTTTTACAGGATTCCTCCAGGCTAAAGTAATAAAGCGAGTAATTAGAATGCTAAAGACAGATGTAAATAACAGGAATGAGACAGTGGTGACAGATGAGTGGCTGGGTCAGGAAAGAGCCCAGTTGGTAGATATGACACCGCTCTCCCTCCGCTCCTCTCTCTGTCTCTGTCTCTGTCTCTTTCTCCCCCAACCTCCCTCCCCCATCTCTTCTCCCCTTATCTCCCCCCACCCCTTCCTCCGTGCTCCTGTGGCCTTAGGCAACCAACTGGGGCCAGATCGGGCCAAATTACACTGGGGAGGCGGACGCTCAGAAAGGTTGGTACGGCAGCCGAGGCCTCCGGGAGGAGTGAGAGGGAGAGGAGAAGGCAGCGGCCTGGGTGAGCCAGGATCTGCCTGTCTGCCACGCCTGCTCGGCCTCATTGTTCCCGGGCCGCAACCCACCCCCTGCCCTTTCAGTGATCTTTCTTCACCTCCTCAGGGACAAGAGCCTGGGCCAGAGGAGAGAGCTTCCCGACTTCGCCCATGGACTGCCCTCGGGCCTGTGTCGGGCTCAACTCACCCCCTACCCCTTTCATCCTCTGTTACGCCTCCTCCCCTTTCCTGGGGCGGGGGTGAGAGCTGGGGTAGTAGACGGCCCCAGATCCCCTAGCCAAAATCTTCGCTTCCGTGGAGTCTTTCTGGAATGGATGTGGGGCTGTTGGGGGAAGGTGTTGTCAGTCTGTTGGCATTTGAGTTTGGCATTTGAAATGCCATCGGGATACTTTTTCCTCTCCTCGAAGAAACTTCCTCACCCGTGGAAATTCCTGGACTTCCCTCTGGCACTTTCTCTGGGTTCTTTCTGTCTCCCTAGACTGGAAACTTCTGGAGGGCAGGCAGAGACCATATCATACCTAAACTTTGTTTCTACTTCTCCACAGTTCTCTGCTAAAAATAAACCTTAATAAATGCTTGCTAAATAAATGAAACGAATTATTTGCTTCCTTTTTTTTTCTCCCAACCAGTGATTGCAGGCTCTTAAAGAGCTGCTGTCTCCAGCGGTCTGCAAACAATAGGAGTTCACGATCTTGGCTTCTTTGTACCCCCATCACTTAGCACAGCTCCCAACCCAAACAGTAAGCAGTCAATGAATGTTGGTTGACTGAATATGGAGATCACT
Source organism: Macrotis lagotis (assembly GCF_037893015.1). NCBI lineage: Eukaryota > Metazoa > Chordata > Mammalia > Peramelemorphia > Peramelidae > Macrotis > Macrotis lagotis. The sequence goes on along the minus strand of NC_133660.1, from coordinate 122,529,081 downwards.
GTTGTTTCTCCCTCTCTTCCCCCTCCTCTTTCTCCACTTTCCTAAATTGAAAGTAGAAGCACAGGGGCGGCTAGGTGTCGTAGTGGATAAAGCACCGGCCTTGGAGTCAGGAGTACCTGGGTTCAAATCCGGTCTCAGACACTTAATAATGACCTAGCTGTGTGGCCTTGGGCAAGCCACTTAACCCCATTTGCCTTGCAAAAACCTAAAAAAAAAGAAAGAAAGAAAGTAGAGGCAGGCATTAAGGTAGTACCACTCAAGTTCAAAGAAAGAGATCCCAAGGGAGGGGGACAAGACACTCAAGTGCAGGCCAGACCAGCTGTGATTTATCAAAGGCTAGAACATTGGCTTTGTAGTCAGAAGGATCTGAATTCAAATGCTCCCTCACACAGTTGTCATTTATTAGTGTGACCTTGGGCAAGTCACTTAACCATGCTTGCCTTGCATCTAAGACCATCTCCAATTGTCCGGATTCATATCTGGACAGATGACCCTGGAGAAGAAAGCGAGGTTTATGACTTAGCACTGTTAAATCCTCACTTAAATCCAATTCACATGCTTGTTATGAAATTACCTCCCTTGATCTTCTTTGAGTATGAAGAGCAAACACTATCATCCTCGTTGTCACCAGCACCATCATCATCATCAGAAACTGGGAAGCTTGTCTCAGGCAGGTTCAATCTTCTCAGTTTTCTTTTCTTCCTAGAGGATCCTGGGGAAGGTAAAGAGCTACTTTACAGATAAGCTCAGTCTCAACCTAGTCCTTTCTGAGAGCCCCAGAGAGACTGGGGAACAGAGTGTTTTGCCACCTTCTTCCAGACAAAATGTAGCCATAGTGTATACACTGGTTTCCCATGACATTTTCTCTTTCATCTTTGTTCAACCAATGATTAAGCATGGGGAGATCTTGACAACTAAACTTTAAATACTGTTGACCTTCTATGTGAGTAGATTTCTCTGTCAGAGTGGATAGAAAAACTGTCTTTGGATACATGAAGACCTGGGTTCAAATCCTATTTCTGACCAACTCTCCATGACAATAAATTACAGAAAAATTGCAGAACTGCATTAGTTTAGGGAATTTTAAAAATGGAAATTCTTTATATTGATAAAATCAGATGTTCAAATCCTATTTCTCCTTCTCCCATCAAAAACTGCTCTTTGCATTTCAGTTAACCAAGCCATGGTTCAGAGAGAATAAATGGCTATTTCATGTGGAAGGCAAAATTAGAACCCAGGACTTTTGTAACTCCAGCTATTCTAAACCATAATTGCCTTTCTAGTAGCATGAGCCCTATCAATTTGGAGGTTAAGTTCAGTTCTCCTCCCAATCCTCCAGATTGTTTAGCCATAATCTGGGGGTGTTATCTGGATATATGTGAGTTTTTAAATAGGCATGAGCTAATTAATAATTCACTTTGACATTAGGGAAAAAGAAGAGTCCTCAGGCCTTTCTCCAGTTTGCTAATGAACAAGATCCTGTTGTCACTGAAGCTCCAAAACTAAGTTCAGCTCCATAAAATATGAGGGCCTTTCAATGCAGCTCACTTAGCTTAGCATTTCTCTTAGCCCTCTCTACTCAAGCTTCTAGATTTCTGGCTCCCCATTAGAAGAGCCTAAGTGTCTGGGGAGGCTCAGCTCACTCTTGAGGCATTCTAAAGCAAGGAGGATTTCCAGGTATATGGCCTATAAGGGAGATTAGAACTGGGCAAGATTCCCAACATATTGCCCTTTCCATTTCTGAATAGAGTCTTTATAGAATGCATTTTCCTAAGGAAAAAAAATACAGTTCTCTCCTTAGCTTCTTTTTTTAATGGTGAACATTTTATTGAAATTATCCATATTTGTATTCCTGGAATATCCCTTTTTATGCTTTCATCTTAAAATCCATTGTGGAGTGGATATAGAACACCAAAAGTTGCTATAGAACATTTCATTTGAATGGTACAAAAATGCTATTTTCAACCAAGATGAAATTTTAACAGTGAGTATTTACAAGAACAGGAAACAAATTTAATAAGAAGTTTGAAAAAATGGGCAGATGTACATAATGTAATACTCCCTCCTTCTTCTGAAATTCAATTCCCTGGTTTATATGTATTTTATATTCATACATGTGCATATTTTCACACATGTACATATGTACATATATACATTTATCTTCTCCTAAAAAATATTAGTGCTTGCTTAGTCGCTTAAGAAACATTTATTATGGAGTAGAACCAGGAAAGGTGATTACTATGACTTACTAGAAGTAAAACTGGATTTGTTTGCTATTCCATTTCACTAAAACTCAACTGAAAATTCTGTTATTCACTTTTGGAAGATATAAACTGGGAGCCAATTTGAGCCTTTGATATCATGGGTATCTGATTGAGATAATGCTGAGTTGTCCCTTCCACAATCCTCTCCATTTTTCATCTCTTACTCAGGGAATTCTAATCAAATCAACATTACCATTGTTTCTGGAAAAGTAATACAACTATTACACATGCATTTTTGTGTATGAATACACTCTGAAGTATATATGTGAATATTGTGTAGATGATATGCTACATTGGAATACATTAGGTATATAAACATAGATTACACTAGGAATATATATATATATAATGCATAACACATAATAACAATTGCTAACACTTATATAATATTATGTGCTAGGTTTTACAATTATTGTGTCATTTGATCCTCACAGCAACCCTCACAGCAACCTCACAGCTATTATTTTCTCCATTTTGCAAGGCAACACTACAAATACATACTTACATACATGTAAATATATTTCAAATATATAGATACAATTGTATATACACGTGTATATTTTTTCACAGATTCCTGATAGTCTTGATCCTATTCTCTCATAACACCTTATCTCTTTAATCATTTTCTCTCCCTAACTTTCTCTAAATATTTTTAGGAGCACATATCCTTTCCTTCCACTGCCCCATACCCTAATGAAAAATAAAATCTCCATTACAGATATTAATTGTTAAGCCAAAGAATCTACATAATAATTATATCAAAAATATGTTTCTTCTTGCATTTTCAGTCCATCCCCTCTCTGGCTGGAGGGTGTCATATTTCATTTTGTATTGAAGCAGAATTCTAAAGTCTTTTAAAGTTATTTTTCTCTATAATGTTGGCACTGTATAAATTGCTCTCATAGTTTTTTTTCATTCACTCTACATCAGAAAATAGAGGTCTTCCTAGCTTCTTTTTAAAAATGTTGATTTAAGTACTGAATTATATTCATGCCTGCTTATTAAACCTTGAGGCATAAATCTTGAAGAAGGGTGAGAGGTAGCAACATGGTGAGTCTGTTCAAATCACACTCTGTTACTTAGGAGCTGTGTGTCCTTAGGCAAATCACTTCATTTTCTGTTCCTTAGTTTCTTTGTAAAATAAAGGGGTTGAACTTGATGAACTGAATTCCTTTTAGCTAAAAATCTCTGATCCAATGATTTGATAGAGAAGAATGAATCTCTGAAATGGCCAGCTTAATGCCTTCCCCTGGCATGGCTCTCATCTCAAACTCAGCAAAAACAAAAGAGAACTTGCTAAATTCCTTCTAAGCTCACCCTTCCTCCTGGTTTTCTTTTTTTCTTTCTAGGGAACCTCTATGCTTTTATTTACCCTTGTCCAAAACCTAGGAGTCATTATCAATCTTTATTTTTCACTTTCACTCATTGCCCCCTCACTGCACTCTCTATGCTCCTCTTCTGTATTTAATTGCTATATTTTCTCAATTCCAGAAAAACCTGGGAGGATTTGTATAAATTTATGTAAAGTGAAAAAAGTCAAGAAACAGACACAATAATAGTACTATTATAAGTGAAAATAAAATTTAAAGTAGCTGAGCTCAGATTAGTTAAAGTCAACACTAGTGATTTTGGAAAACACAATCTTCTTTCCTTTACTGAGATAATGCTGAGATGTCCTTTCCACAGTCCTCTCTGTTTTTCACTTCTTACTCAGGAAGTTCTGATCAAATCAACATTATCATTGTTTCTGGAAAGATAGCAGACTATAGATGAAGGATGTTGCATACATTGTCAGATGTGGTTACTCTCTAGGTCAGTTTTATCCAACTAGTTTTTCCTTCCTTCCTTCCTTCCTTCCTTCCTTCCTTCCTTCCTTCCTTCCTTCCTTCCTTCCTTCCTTCCTTCCTTCCTTCCTTCCTTCCCTCCCTCCTTCCCTTTCAATCTCCCTTCTTCATTCCCTCTCTCCCTTCCTCTGAAAAATTCTGGTTTCCAAATTTGACAAAAAAGTTTTGCCAACCTCAAAAGATTTCTTTCCTTCTTTTCTTCCTTCTTCCTTCCCTTCCATCATCCTTCCTCCCCCAAGGAAAGGAGGAATTCAATTTGGTGGGGCTGAGAAATGACTATGGTATTAAAAATAAAACTTCTTTAGAACAGAAATTGTTTCATTTCTGCTTTGTATCCCTAGTGCACAATGCTTGTAGTCTAATAAATGTTTGTTGATTTATTAAAACCAAGAAAATCAATTCATAAACAAGAGGTATCAATAAAGAATACAAAGATATAATCTGAGGAATTTAATGTGTCACATAAGTATTTCTCAGAGAAAGGAATGTTACTCATAGTTTGATTTAGGATTTTTCATTGGCTAACATAAAATAATGGTTTACACCAACATGTAAGAAATAACTCTACCACATACTTCTCGAATTTGTATAACTGCCTTCAAGTTTACATTCAAATGACGAGGGGAAGAATGATATGATCAGGGGAGTAATGACCAGGGAAGGATATTTTGGTCTTGAAAAATCAGAGAGATGGTGAGTGGGGTCATAGGACAGTGATTGATATTTCTTTTCCAGAAACAATGGTAATGTTGATTTGATTATGGTTCCAAGAGCTGGAAGACAGAAATGGCAGAGACATCAGCATTATCCCAGCAAAGTACCCATGACATCAGAGGTTCAAGTTTGGCTCCCAATTTATATTTTCCAAAAGTGGATAGCATAATTTTCAGTTGTGCTTTTAGTGAGATAGAATAACAAACAAACCCAGAAAGGGACCCAGTTCACATGATTTCCAACAAAGTATCAGTGGGGAAAGATTACATTTAACCTTTTGAGGTTGGCAAAACTTTTTTTGCCATATATGGAAACCAGAATTTTCAATAGCTAACAGCACCAGGACATTTTCCTTTACAGACTAATGTCATGTAGAAGGAAACAATTTTGCAGGAAAAAAAGATTCATTTTTGATAACTTTCGAACAAGAAAGGCCATCTAGGTGAATATCAAGGCTTCTTTAGAAGTTCACTCATATAATTTTAAGCAGGAATACTTGAAGCAGCTGCATTTCTAGCTGCCCTCATTCTGTCGCAATGGGTTCCACTGAAGTATATAGCTCACTGCTGTTTGGTTTTTGTTTGCTTTGCTTTTCCTTATTATAAAGTGGAAGTTATAATGGATATTAAACATGAACTTCATGTGTAGTCTGAGTTTAAATTAGAAGAAGCAGTTATTTTCCTTTTGCATAAATTATCTTCATTCTCATTCCATAGTACAAACAATAAAATGAGATATTTGTAGTACAATTACTGTGCATAGTAGGTAAATACTTCTTTTCTTTTCTTCCTCCCTTCCTTTTTTTTTTCTGGGGATAGGGGAGAGTGTCATATAATTCTCTAAGACCATTTTACCAAGTCATAGAAGGGTTGTTATCTGAATCAGTTAAGTGGTAAAATGGATAAAGCACTGCTCCAGGAAGGTTTATTTTCCTGAGTTCAAATCTGGTCTCAGACACTAGCTGTGGGAGAGTGAGGGATAGCTGAGACTCCCTGTGTACTCCTGAAGTATCATCATGCTGTCAAAAGAAAGTAAGGAAGATCCTTAGGGTACTAGACCCCTTGTGGCAGAGTTATCGGAGCACATGGACAAGATGGCGCAGAATGGGTAACTCTGTTTGGATTGCAATCTATATGGTGGAAGGGAATGTCCACATTGATAACATACCAGCTCTATTTGAATATTTTTCATAATAGTAACAATAATGAATATTTTTATAGTACTTATTATGTGCCAAAGCACATGGAGAATAGTCAATGAAGAAAAACAGAATATAGCATTCTGATACCTGCTTGTCTCATTTAGATCTTATATTTTCAATTTAAAATAAGTGTTTGTAATATTATAAATTTCCCATTTCAACATTTTATTGTTACCATGACTTAATTATAATGAGCTTTCAATATTAATTAAATTGGACATTCCTCTATGACCTGAAAATTCTCATTTGGCTATAAGCAATGAAAGTTTCTTGGATTCAGATCCATGTGTCTCTATAGCTAGATGGAAATGTATTTTAAATCAATCATGCAGTTATTAAGTACCTATATTCATTACAATTTTATGGATATTTATTCTGAAATTTTTATTTGATGTAACAGTTCCCACCCCCCCCCATTTTCCCCTGCATTGTAGACATACCTGGATGGAATTTTTTTTAGGGTTTTTTTTTCGCAAGGCAAATGGGGTTAAATGGCTTGCCCAAAGCCACACAGTTAGGTAATTATTAAGTGTCTGAGACTGGATTTGAACTCAGGTACTCCTGACTTTAGGGCTGGTGCTCTCTATCCACTAGGCAACCTAGCTGCCCCCCAGATAGAATTTTTAAGAGTAACATTGTTTTTCAACTTTGAATTGATTTATTCCTGAAAAAAAGTTTTTTTTCTTTAAGAATTTTTTGAGAGATAGAAAACTCTAAAAAATATTTTGGAAAATTTCCATAAAATTCTTAAGTTATAAAAACAGGTACATGGGTAATTCAAGAACTTGAATAATTCATTTATCTGTTTCTATTAGATAAATATTCATCCAGTACCTACTGTATGCAAAGTGCTGAAAATATAAAAAAGAAAAACGAAACAGTTTCCCTCACAAGGAGCCTTCCTTCTTTTGAAAGCTTTATGCAGTAAATAAAATTCTAGACTTGAAGTGAGGAAGTTTGTTGTTTTTCAGTTGTGTCCAACTCTTTGTGACCTCATTTGGGATTTCTTGGTAAAGATCCAAGAGTGGCTTGCCATTTCCTTCTCCAGCTCATTTTACATATGATGAAACTGAAGTAAATAGGGTGAAGTGACTTACTTGCCCAGGATCACACAGTATCTGAGACCAGATTTAAATTCAGAAAGAGGAGTCTTCCTGACTCTATGGTTCAAATCCCTTCATTAATTCTTCAAGTAACGTAAGTTCTTTAAGCATTAGTTTCCTCATCTGTAAAACAGGAACAGTAATAACCATAATACCTACATCAACTGATTGGTAGGGAGATTCAGATGAGAACATGGTAGCCATTCAGTCTATTAAGTACCTGGTGAAGAAAAGTGTAAGATAGTTCTTGTTCTCAAGGAGCTCGAAGTCCATTGATAGATATGCAAACAACTATGTATAAACAAGCTGAAGAGAAAATAGGTTGGATATATCCAACAGAGAAAAGGCACTGACATTAAGGGCAATTGGAAAGGCTGCTTGTAGAAGGTGGAATTTTAAGTGGGGCTTGAAGGAAGCCAAGGAAGGCATGACTCAGCGATGAGGAGTAAGAGCATATTAGTCAGGAGGCACAGCCAGTGTGTCTAGAGCCTAGAGATAGTGAATTTTGTTAGAGGAACAGGAAATAAACAAGAGTCATTTAATCATAGAGCACTTGTTGGTGAGTAAGGGGAATCTAGCTTATAAAGAACTTTGAATAGCAGAGGATTGTCTAATTCTTGCTAGATATATATCAGTACCCTATGGACCCTCAAGTGCCAACAAATGTTAGTTATTATTACTTGGGGCATTCAGCATTTACACAGACAAGTAAACACGAGATGATCTGATTTAGGATGAAATATCATGAGCAGAGCCTTGGAGAAAGCAAAAGAGGAATGTGTAAAAGAGGATAATATGAATAAATCTGGAAAGGTTGGAGTCAGATGGTGATGGACTCAAAATGACATGCTAAGAGTTTCTACTTAGTTTCTACTTAGGTGTAAATTCCTGATGATGCTGGCTAAATGAAGCCTTAGTCTACTGCCCTACTTAATCATTTTGGAAACATTTTAGGTTAATACTCCCAACCTTCCTTGCATTCAGGTTTAATTTTGTGTAATATGACTGTGTCCAGTTTCAATTTCAGTCTCTCCCTGCCTCTCACCCAATGTCCTAAGATATCTTTTAGGGATAAACCATGACTTTCCTTTTTAAAGTGTGAGTGGCAGGATTGGGGTGTGGATAGAGAATTGGGTTTCAGAGTCTAAAAGATGTATCTGTCTCTGACCAGTCTAGCTTCATGACGTTGAATAAATCACTTATCCACTCAGTGTCTCTTGGGACAGCTAGGTGTCACAGTGGATATGGCACTGACCCTGGAGTCAGGAGGACCTAAGTTCAAATCTGGCCTTAGACACTTAATAATTACCTAGCAGTATGATCTTAGGCAAGTCACTTAACCTCACTGCTTTGCCAAAAAAAAAAGCCCCAACACCAGGTAAGTCTCTAGGACAAAGAAGTTGCCTTAGGAGATGGAGTTTCCTCTTCCTGGATTTCCATATAATAATAATGAAATCATAAGTCTAGTCACTATTCTTTTAAAGGGATAGGTAGATTTTCCCCTAGTAATGATTCTTGTGAGAACTGGATAAGAGAGGAATTTTTCCTGCTAATGGAATATTGGGAGACTGAAGAAGAGTTCTCTGAAAATGAATACCACAGAGCCATCCCCTCTTATGTTCAATGTCTTCACCTCCTAGCCGTTCTGTGATTTCTCCTTACTTGCTCTGGTTTCTAGAAGAGATTATTCTTCTTGATTTGACAGTACTTTAAAGGGAAGAATGAAGCAATGCAGTTATTATGCTTTTAACCATTATGAAAATGTTGGGACACATCAGCTGGGTCAAGACTAGACCACAGATTTCTTTATTTCATTGAGCTGAGGTTCAGAGATAAGAATTCTACCTGATTGTGGAGGATCTCCTCCTAGAAGTGAAAGAGAATGACAAGGTAAATAACGAAGGAGAATGACAAAACCTTTGAGTACTTATTTACATGGAACTCCCTAGTTTCCCTTTTCCCCTCTGGCTTTTCTGAAACGAGCAATTTATTCTCAACAGTTTTAAATTTAGAATCAATACCACTAATAAAAGGGCTTTATACTTTTCATCTTTATGTATGGACATGTATTGGAAGAGAATCTAAATGAGCTCAAGCATCAGAGAAGAGACTATGAATTTAAAACAAACCAAAACAAACCCAAAGAAAAGTAAATATTTTTGTGAATATTCCATCACAACAGCACATGCTGATGGACACCTACCTTATTGATTCCTCAGTTATTAACTAAATCTTCTAGTGGAATAAAGAAGATGGAAAGTAAGAAAAAAAAGGTCAACTGGTAGGTAAAAAACCCCGGAAGATTCTTAGATGCTTCTTTGTGAGCAATGAGGGAATTTTGTGCTTGGTAGTTTAGGAAGATGGGTTGGAAGGACACATTGAGAGGGATCTGAGAACTTATCCATGAGGCCATTGCCTCCCCTGAGACAGATAGAGGTAGGAGATGAGATATAGCCTCAAATCAATTTTTAAAGACATTTTCCTGAAGTGGGACCAAAACCTTTAGTAAGGCATGGATAGTAAGGCATAGAATTCACTTGTGATGCTTCTGCCAGAGCAATGAAGGTCTTATTTACTAGCTTCCAAATTATTCTTGCTAAAAAGGTGCTAAATTCAATTACTGTATGGAGTGTTTGATGAAAACTATTGATAATCTTTTGTTTTACATTGCTGAATAACTGAGTCATTTATTTTTAGCACTAATTTTTAGCACCCTGGGAAAAAGCTGAATTTATTCTCATCATTGTTATAATCCTGGAACAATACATTTTGATTATTTTTAAAACTTATTTTTAATTAATCAAGCATTCATTACTCCTATTTTATGTCAGGTATAATTCTAAGGATTGTGGATATATAAAAAAAATGAAACACTTCTTGCCTTTAAGTAGCCTGCATTCTACCACAAGAAAACTGGCATCCCGTGATAGATGATGTCATTGAGGAAGCATTTATAAGATGTCCAGTATGTATCAAATACTTTGATGCCAACATAACTCTGGGCACAAGTTGTTCAGTTATTTTTCAGTTTTTTTCTGATTCTTCAGGGACCCCATTTGAGACTTTCTTGGCAAAGATACTGGAGTGATTTGCCATTTCCTTCTCCAGATAATTTTACAGTTGAGAAAACTGAAGCAAACAGGTTTAAGTGACTTGCCCAGGGCCACACAGCTGGTAAATCTCTGAAACCAGATTTGAATTCAGAAAGATGAGTCTTTCTGACTTCAGAGCTTGTGCTCTATCTACCTCACCATCTAGCAGCCCTCCACTGATATAAAGAAAGGCTTCAATTAATGTTTTAAACTGAAGTTACATACCTCTAAGAAGTACCACCTTGTGTTTTAAATGGAACTTTCTCTACCTTCAAGAAGATAGTGATCTGGTAATAAGTCTATGACTGTAAAAGAAGCTACAGGAAAGAGTCTTTAATTTCAAGGGAAATCAGAATAGACTTGCCTATGGAATTTCTAAGTCAGTTGAGAAGAGAGAATTTGAGGTAACCTCAATCTGAAAATAATCTTCCCCCCTCAATCCCCATCCAGTTTCTGTTTAAAGATGTATGTTGATGAGTTCATTACCTCCCTAAGCAACACATTCTACTTTTGAATGGCTCTAATTGTGAGGAAGTTTTCCTTGAAGATAAATAATTTCCCTCTACAATTTCCATCAGTTGCTTTTGGTTTTACCCATTCCAGTTAAACAAAATAAATCTAATCTTGCTTCCACATTATAAGCCTTCAAATACTTGAAGTCAACCATGATACCCTCCCTGAGTCTTCTCTTCTCCAGGCTAAATGACCTTAGTTCCTTCAATCAATCCTAATGGTACATTGTCTCAAGTCCATTAGCCATTAGGCTTGACCTCTTTTCAATAACTTCCAGATTATTTTTGTCCTTTGTAAAATGTAGTATTCAATATTGATCATAAAATTCCAGATATGATCTGACTAGGTTATGGAGTATAGTGAGACTATCACCTCCTTACAGGACTACAATAACAAAGAGCCCTAGAGAATGGAAAAGCTAAATACTATAATTTTAAATGTCTTATGCTAGAAATTTATATGGCTAGTTTCTAGGGCCTTTTGCTAGGGAATCCTTAAAAGAAAAATGGTAGAAATCTTTATTTTTTTTTTATCACAAATATCCTGTATGACTCCAAAAATCAGCAGGTGGACTAAACCATGACATACTGTCACATCTAGATGAAATAAGAATAAGACATTTGGTCCACATGTTAGTCCTGACCTTTTCTAGAATGACTTGGTGTGTCTTGGAATCCAAATGCAGGCATTTGGACTGAAGAGGTCAAAGAAATGTTGTACTCAGTAACACTGTGTGTTTAAACAATCCTTCAGAGACAATGATTCATGAAAATCAAATATTTTCCTTGAGTAATAATTTTCCCCCAGAACATAGTTATTCATCTTTGGAGTGTGTGATGAAAAACCATTGGTATTCTGTAAAAAATTATTGGGACTCTGGTCTTCCCATCTGGAAGAAAAATTGGATCTTAGAGATCAGCTTTATGGCTATTATCAAGAAATTTGGGATCTCATCAGAGCAATTTATGCATAGCCCATCTAAGGTCAATAGGTTATATAGTCTTTACATGGTGAAGTCAGGATAGAGGAATGTCTTTATTCTGGTGAAAGCTTTTGATTAAAAGAAAAACAATTCATTTGAAAGACCCATATAAAAATTAATTTTTCTCAGAAAAATATAAAATCTTACTGCTTTTACAGTTAGGTATAAATAAAACATATGATGTAACTTCCCTTTCTCCCTCACTAAGTTACACATATCACCAGTTTAGAGAAAAAAGAAAAGGTGGGGATGGACAGATGAGAAAGGTAGAGGAGAAAATGGAGAAAGAATAAGAGATAGGAAGTCAAAGAGATAGAGAGACAGATGACAGAAAAGGAAGGGGAGAGATAGAAAAGGACTTAAACAAAAGAGAAGAGTCATATATACAGGGAAAGTGATACAATAAGAGTAAAAATGAGAAACATCAAAAGAGAAAGAGATAAAGATGTAGGTAGAGAAAGACAGGTAGAGAGGAAAAGTAGGACAAATAAGAAAAATAGATTCCGATATGTTATTAAGGAAATAGGTAAACAGCACATCTTGGTTTGCCTTTTACTGCTATAAGCAGGAGAACAAGTTTACATCTTTATTGCATTTTTGCTTTATTGGGCTTTGAGGATTTTTCTTTTTCCTTTTTCCCTTCCTTCTGCCTTTCCTTGCCTTTCCTTTTTTCCTTTCTTTTTCTTTTTCTACAAATGCTTCCATTCCTACATGTCTGTGGGAATCCTTGTTGAACATGTTTGTCAGTGCCATTTTTTCAATAACATGTGCTTACATAGTATTTCCATGACACATTTGGGTAATTCTCTCAAGATTTCCAACTTTTTCAATATTCATATACCTTTTATGGTGATCTGTGGTTGGTGATTTTTAATGTTGCTATGTAATCATTTTGCCATGAATTATACCTCCATAAGACTTTGAACTTAATTGATAAAAGTTGTATCTGTTTTGACTGCCCCCAACAAGAAGTAACCCTTCCTCTCTCTTTCTCTCCCCAGGCCTACCTCTTTCTGAGATGCAACTATTCGAATTGAAGTTAGGATAATTAATAACTTTACAGTGGTCTCAAAGTGGTCAAGTGAAAGGAAGAGTCAATTGATGTGACATATTCATTGCTATCTTGTTTTAAGAAATTGCCACAGCCATTCCAGTGTTCAGCAACTACTACCCCTGTATTAGTTAGCAACTATTAACACTGAAGCAAGAACCTTCACTAGTAAAAAGATCACAACACCCTGCAGATTCATATGATGGCTAGCATTTTTTCCTAAGCAATAAAATATTTTAAAATTAAAGTATGTGATTTTTCTTTTAGATATAATGATGTTTCACACTTAGACTATGGTGTAGTGTAAAGATAATTTTTATATGCACTGGGAAAGCAAAAAAAAATGTGTGACATGCTTTACTGTGATATTTGCTTTATGGAAGTGGTCAAGGACCCAAACCCATGAATACTCCAAAGTATGCCTCTGTATACCAGAGCCAGCCCAGGGCGCAGATTGTTAAATTTTCAGTTTGAGCATTTATATCTTGGAAAATGATAGTGCTTTAAGTCACAATTTGTATTGTTTTGTTGATTGCTCAGATTTAAGAAAGGGTGGAAAAAATACTTATAATGTATGTTAAATTTTAAAAGGCTGTTGTACCTTTTAAAGTTTGATTTTTAAACAATCTTTAAACCTTTTAAACAGCTGATTAACTGTTAAACATTTAACAGCACAATTCTTGGTGTTATTAGCCTTTCTAGTGCTGTTCCACTGAGTCACTACTGTTTACATCTCTTTAAATGCTTTATCCTTAGGGTTTTAGAAGCTCTGTACTGTTAACTGGACTGAACCAGCTTCTAAACTGTGGATGGCCAGAGCCAAACAGAATAGACTAGAGACAAGAGAATTAGGAATCAAACAGAAGTTTATTATCGAAGTGAAGGAAACAGGTTGTAGGTGAAGTCCTTCCTCCTAAGAAGAGAGGCTCATCTGATTCTGGCAAGGGTAGCATTTTTAAGCATGAAAACCACGAATGGCCACAGGTATTCTTGGGTCTTGAAGTAAACAGTCTCTAAATCCCCATCTTTACCACAAGTATTCTCCAACTTGTTAGGGTTGTTCCTCCTTATTCAGTGAAGCAAAGAACCAGGGTTAACATGACCAGGGAAGAGACAACAGTAGGGTTATCTGGTGTGACCCTAACCTTTACTCTAGTGTAAGACCAAGGAAATTGTAAAGTCTTCTTGAATTCCAAAGAAAGGAAAGACTATTGTTGCATCCAATATTTTGAATTAGTGAAGGAAAAGAAAAGTCCTCTGATCAAGTGACCAAATAGCAATCCTGAGTTGGACATTTCTCATCTTGGAGGCCACCTTGTAAATTCAAGAGATCCTAGGTCTTCAGTCAGCACAGGAGCTGCCTCCTTTAATTCAACTACAATGCTTGATGGAGGAGAAGCAGACAGCTAGATGAAAGAAGACCCCAAGCCCTTCCACCCCATGCATCACTTGGCTTGCTAGAAGACTTAAACCTGGAGTCAGTCATTTGGTCAGGCAGAGCTGAGTTAAATTGTAAAATGCTCATTTAACAGTCTAGCAAAATGCTTCACATTACTTAATTTCCAGAAAGTATAAAAGCAGTTTATGTGTTAGTTACTATATCCTGTTTGAAGTCTTTGTCAGGGAGTGCTGGAAGTTTAAAAAATTTTAATTTGTTACTGTTGTTTCATATGTATGCAGGAAATCGATAGCTTTCTATGCTTGATTTACATTGTTCAATACCATCATGCTTCCATTTTGGAGTGATCAGACCTAAGTAAAACATTGTTATTGTTCAGTCTGACTCTTTGTGATCCAATGTACTATACAGTCCAGGGGAGTTTTTGGGCAAAGATACTGGAATGATTAGCTATTTACTTCCAGTGGATTAAGGCAGAGGTTAAATTACTTGCCCAGGGTCACATAGTAAATGTGTGAGGTTAGATTTGAACTAAGGGGCTCCTGATCCCAGGTGAGTCATCTAAACCGCCTCTTAAATAGCCTAAGCTAAACTTTATCTTCTATGAAGCTGTGGGAGAAGAATACAATGAGGCAAATACTTCTATAAAAGGAGTTTGACTCTCTTTTTTCAGTGGTCAAGATTTCCCAGGGCTTAAACCTAGTTCTCTACTGCTGTAATCCAGACTTGGGTGAGGGAGTAGTGGGATTAGTGGAGAGTGAAAAGGGTATAGCAGCCCAGGCTATTTGGTTTAGAGTTAGATTTTTATTGTTAGAATTTTAAATTATGTCTTCAGTATTTTAATATTTAACTCACTTTAATATTTGTATCATCTAATTATGATATTATAATAATGCTTTTTGAATGGAATGAAATTGAAATGGTTCTTGCTTTATCCCAGAGAGAGAATAAGCTTCATAAGTTTCCTATGGTTCCTGCTTTCTGGAAGAAACCTATATTTATTTCATATATGTGTATGTTTATATGCATATAAAGAGACATATATAAACATACCTACATACATTCAATTATATTTACAATTCTATTTTATATATAACACACATATATAGATATTAAATTATATATAATTCTATTCAATTTTATTCATGAATATGTTAGTGTCAATTAATTGTAAAACAGTGTTTGGAGTGAGCAGGATTGGGAAGGTGGGTCAGATAGGACAGAATCCCTCCTGAAGGTTTGTGCTTAACATAGAGATGGAATGATAGCTATAATTCAAAATAGCATGTAAACACATAAGAAATGAGCAAACAAAACAATGTTTAAATAGTGATGAGCTATTACTGACTGGGAAGATTGGACAAGGCTTCATAGAAGAAATAGTTTTTGAATCGGACTTTAAAGGATGGTTAAAGAGAGAATGTGGAAGATCCTTGAAACCTAAGAGAACCATCATAGTGGAAGGAGGTATAGAACATTTTATTTTATTTTTTCCAATTACATGTAAGGATAATTTTCAACATTGTTTTTTTGTAAGATTTCTGAGTTCCACAATTTTTTGCCTCCCTCCTTTACCCCCCCCCATGACAGTGAGTAATTTGATATGGGTTATATACATACAAATCATGTTGAACACATTTCCATATTAGTCATGTGGTGAAAGAAGAATCAGAAAAAGGGGGGGGGAAAACATGAAAAAAAAACTAATTTAAAAAATTGAAAATAATATGCTTTTGTCTATATTCAGACTCCATAATTTTTTCTCTGGATATGGAATACTTTTTCTATTAGATTTATCTTTGCTCATTGAACTGCTGAGAGGAGCTAAGTCTATCATAGTTGATTATCATATGATGTTGCTGTTATTGTGTACTCCTGGTTCTGCTCACCTTATTCAGCATTAAAGAACAATTTTTTGAGGGACAGAGGCATTAGTAATCTAGTTCAATTGGTGAATCTTGATTATCTTAATACTGATGATGAGTAGGATGAAGAGGATGATATTGATGATGACAATTATTATTTCATTTGGTCATCATAGTCTTGTAATACAGATGCTACTATTATCCTGATTTCACAGATGAAAAGACTGAGGCCAAGAGAAGTTAAATGACTTGCCTAGGACCACAAAGCTATTAAGTGTCTGAGATCAGATATGAACTCCATCCTCTTGACTCCAAGTGTAGCACTATATACATATTGCCACTTGGTGTAACATTGGAAAGGACCTTAGAGATCACCTAATCCAGCCCTCTCATGTTTACTGATGAGGAAATGGGTTCAGAGAGAAGTAACTTGACCAAGGTGATATTGGTAGTCAATAGAGTGTCAGTATTTGAATCCAGATCATTTGGCTCTAAATTCAGTATCCCCCCCCATTAAACTGCTTCCATGATTGGGTTTTTTAGCCTGTGGTTCTAAGACAATATAGGCGTCTGTGATTTCAGGGGGTTAATAAACATGGTTTGCAAAATATTACATCATTATTTTTGCTAACTTCTAATTGAAATTTATCATTTCCTTCATTTATGAATTAACCCCCCCTCATAATTCTGAGTAAGAATTCAGTTTTCATCAAACTGCCAAAGAGATCCATGACACAAAAAGATTAAGACCTAGTGCTTTTTTTTGCATTAGTGAAACCATAGTTTTCATAAATTGAATTAGAGACATTGTCTTTTTTTTTTAAGGGCTTAACAGGAGAGTGACTCTATTATACCTTAGGTCTGGGTGAATTGGAATAAGTTAACTTTTTTTCAGAAAGGCCTAAGAATTATTTTCACCTTTGTTTTGGATTCCCTTCTTGTTTACTGCTTCCAGAGTTTGGCTGAAAAAGCCTTGGATGAAATATGTCACTGATCACACCTATTGATTGAAAATTCAGATTTTTTGTGAAAAGGGCTTCATCTTTACAGGGACTTTGAAGTTGCTGTGGAGAGAATTACCCTATTCGTTTCAACAGTTAAAAAACATCCAGGGAAAGGGCTACAAAATCTCAATGCCTCCATTAATTATTTCAACTATGTCTTCCTTCTTTTGGAGATTTTTCTTCTTCTTCTTCTTCTTCTTCTTCTTCTTCTTCTTCTTCTTCCTTCTTTTTTTAGGTTTTTTCTTTTTTTGCAAGGGAAATGGGGTTAAGTGGCTTGCCCAAGACCACACAGCTAGGTAATTATTAAGTGTCTGAGGTCAGATTTGAACCCAGGTACTCCTGACTCCAGGGCCGGTGCTTTATCCACTGTGACACCTAGCCACCCCTCCTTCTTTCTTCATCTCCTCCTCCTCCTCCTCCTCCTTCTTTCTTCTCCTTCTCCTCCTCCTCCTCTTTCTCCTTTTTCTTCTTCTCCTTCATCTTCTTCTTTAATTAAAAATTAATTTATCAATTTACTTTTCCAACTATAAGCAAAATAATTTTCAACCTTTATTTTTCGTAAGTTTTTGAGTTCCACGCCCTTCTTCTCTTCCCTCTCCCCTCTCTTGACTGATATAGAGGCTATATTTTGGATATCCTTCTTAAAGAAGTCTGGGGATAATTTGAATAACCCAGCTCAGTGTTCCTGGAGTAATTTAGGGGGTTGAAAAATAAGTGAGAAGGAAAAGTGAAAGACTCAATATTGTTGCCCAAACTCAGCTTCTAATTGGTGTGTTCTTAAATGTGCCATTATAAGATTAAGTTGCAGATAGGTTACTGACCTGCATTGGTTGAAGAGAGTCTCCCAGGAAACCTGCCTACAACAATGAAATCAGATCTCTTTTAAAAACTAGAAAATTTAAACCCTTCATTTCACAGCTGTGGCAATAGAAGGTCAAAGACTTTAGGTGACTGTCCAAGATCACACTGGTAACATGCAGTAAAACCAGGATTCAAACTCAGATCCCATAATGACAAGTTTAGGGCTCTTTCCTCTCAACAGCCTGACAAAATGAGCATTCACTTTCTTCTTGAACTATTTGTAGGACAGAAAATCCACTATTTTGCATGGCAGCTCATTACAATTTGTTTTAGTTTTCTGTTTTTCGTATAGTTAGTTGCTTCCTTTTTCCTTTACATTAGTGAATGTCTACAAAATTTTAAACACCAATTCCGTAATTGTGTTGTCCGTATGTATGTGAGTGTGAGTGTATAGTTAATCCTTGAAGGAAAATACATTATGGACTATGGTAAGCATCTTTCATTAGCCATTATAATTATCCTTGTTCTACTAATAACTGAGCAAGTCATTTGATGCTTGAGTTTTAGTCTCATTACCTGTAAAATGATGGGGGGCATTGGGGGGATGGAGACTAAGTGATCTCTAAAGTCCCTTTCAGAATAAAATCTGTGATCTTTTGCAGTCAGGGACTGAACAGGGAGTGTTTCTGTAAAGGAAGGTTAGTGTTTCTTTTTGTGTCCAAGTGGACTAGGTGGTCCAATATCATCTCACTCTCTCACCCCCATTGCCTGAAACATGGTTCCTTTAGCTTATGGTTAAATCTACCTGGGAAGAGGGATGCATACCAGGTAATGCCATTTTAGTAGGAATTAACTTCTTCAGAGTCAGTTTTGATGGATGAGGAGCATGAGGTCACTTGAGTAACTTTAGTGGGAAGGAAAGGGGGCATTCCCAGAGGTGGTAGAGGGGGCCACAAAACTGAGAAACTGGGGTCACCAAAGACAAACTTTGCCCTCTCTAAAACTTTGTCTAGGGCATAGAAGTAGGTGATCTTCAGAATCCCAGAGAGCCAAACTTAGCCCCAGAATAGAGAGTGGAGTTGAAGGTCCTTGTTAATAGAGGATTTATGGCTGTTCTCAAATTACCTCATGTACAACCTTTACTGCCTGAACTATTTTGTAAACTCTTCAAGATCATATTTATCCTGGTACCTGGTACCCTAACAGAGTAGGTAGTTAGGAAACACCTGTGCACTGACTGGCTGCAACAACTATGAGAAAAATTGGTACTATTAATCTTATTGAACTCATAGACCAAGAAATTACATTTAAAGTGCCTCAAATGCCTTAACTGACTTAATACATTGGGAACAATATATACAGACTTACATATACATATGTACACATAGGAGCAACTAGGTGGTGCAGTGAAGTGAGTACTGGGTCTGGGGTCAGGAATACCAGAGTTCAAATCAGATCTCTGATAGTCAACTGATGTGACTTAATCCTGTTTGCTTCAGTTTCCTCATTTGTAAAATGAACTGGAGCAGAAAATGGCTAATCACTCTAGTATCTTTGCCAAGGAAAACTCCAAATAGGGTTCTGAAGATTTGGGAATGACTGAAAGGATAGAATGATAACATATATCTATATTTATGTGTCTATATATTTATATAAACATTTATAAATTTAAGTTTATGCACCCATATATGTATACACACATGTATATGCATATCTATAGAGACAGTATGGTATAATGGAACCATTCCTGAACTTTGAGTCAGAAAACCTAGCTTTTTGTTTATAATATACATTTTCCCATAACAATTGTGAAATCAATAGGACAAATAATATTCCAACTTTATAGATGATGTAAAGTTATGCAGAGAAGTTACTTACAATTACTTTTTAGTAAGAGAACTATAATTTAGATTTCAAACTCAGGTCTCTTGACTCTAATCCAAGACTCTAAGTTTGAGGCCATTCTTTCCACTAGATGATACTTTTCACTATTAACTGTGTGATTTTGGGGGTAAATTACATGATGCTCATGGGCCTCAGTTTCCTTACCACTAAAATGCAGACAATTGTCACTAAGATCCCTTCCATCTAAAATATTCTATGACTAAATGTGTTACAAGTGTGACCAGTAATTCTCTGACTATATTCTGTTTTCTGAATTGAAATTGGACCAGAAATAATCTTTCATTAAACTCTGAAGTTTTCCCCCTTTTGATTCCTTTTTTTGTAGATATCCTATTATTTCTAACATATTTCTGGATTTTCTGTTCTGGTCTAAAGCCAGGGAAGACAATGGAGAATGTTTATCTTCTTTAATTTCTTTACAATTATATTATCAAAATAACCACAGATTAAAAAGACATCAATTAGAGGTAGGTAACAATACTTTATAAAAAGCAGGAGTTATTGCTGCATATTAATCTAAATTGAGTAAACGATGAGTGAGAATGGACGCTAAAAATTTGGCTGAAAATTTTCACTGTTAAATAGTGAATGCCATTAAAATGATTGAGAAATTGTTAAGGAAATCTCTAGATATCATTCCGGGACATGGAAATTCAACTGGCATTGATGGTCAAATGTCTCTCTTCATCCATCAAAAAAGAAATATGTATACAATTTGCATTTTTCTCATCCATCCATCCATCCATCCATCCATCCATCCATCCATCCATCCATTCATCCATCTACTGATATACCTTCCTACCTATTTGTCTATCTTTCTACCATATCTATCTATCTACCTATCAATCATTTATTTATTTAACATTCATCTGATAGAGTGAAAGACTTGATTCTGAAGTCAGATGGGTTAGAATATTGGTTTTGTGACCATGCATGTGATCTTGCACAAATCTCTGGAACCTATTTTTCTCATTTCTAAAATGAGTGGGTTGATCTAGAAGCCTTCTGAAAGTTCTTTAGCTTCTAAATCAAGGATCTCATTTTTCTCCTAACTATACTCACTGGATAGAGTCTACCTTATCAAATCAATGTTGAATTTTCTTTGCAACTAATGATGTGAAAGTCCACTTAGGATGTGAAGAAAGAAAGGGGATTTGACTGAAAGATTTATGAAGGGAACATAATGATCCAAATTCTGAAGTGAGTGCAATTGAACTCTCATGAGGCCCTTCAAAAGTTTTTCTTGTCAGGCTACTTTGGATTCCAAAATTAGGAATTGAAACTAATTGTGCAATTTGAAAATGAGTCTTTTAACTTCAGTGTATCAGAGCAGAAACTGTCTTATACAAACAATTTCAGATAAACTAATTTAAAAGAAGCTGCATGGTGTATAGCAGAGTAAAAGTTG
The DNA here is from genome assembly GCF_037893015.1 of Macrotis lagotis. Classification (NCBI taxonomy): domain Eukaryota; kingdom Metazoa; phylum Chordata; class Mammalia; order Peramelemorphia; family Peramelidae; genus Macrotis; species Macrotis lagotis. Next base: position 122,507,935 of record NC_133660.1, on the reverse strand, counting down.
AACTTGGTCCCAAGAGGCTGAGTTCAAAATCCAGTTTTGATATTTACATGACCATCAGTTAATTACAATTTTTCCAAGTTCCAATTTTCACATCTGTAAAATGAGAATATTTAATTTTTTACAATGTTGTTGTAAGATGAGTATTATAAACATTATAAAGTGCTACATAAATGTAATTATTTATCCATGTAGAATTTCTCCAGGTGATCTTATAGAATCAGATTTAATTTTCTAAGATTAAATTCTAAGATTTTGATAGTAAATCTTTAGAGAGTAGGCATACATTGTGAGGCTACTCCTAACTTCTGCCATTTACCCAAGTTTGGAAACTTTAAATTATTTTCAACTTCTTTAATTTTATCTCTTACATCCTTATCACACAGTAGTAATCTCTTAAGTACTTTTTTCATTCACTCATTACTCTCTCACTCCCTCCATTTCTTCATGTCCAATTAACTGCCAAATCTTATTGATTTTTCCTTCACAATCTCTCTCCCATCTGACTTCCCTTCTCCACTAACATTGGGATATTTTTCTTTTATGGTTTGTTTGAATTTATTGTTCAGGTATTTCCTTTCATCATCCTTTTTGTGTCATCAGCTCATGGATTGTCATAGTCTATTATAAAATTCATCATCAGGTTACCAATATAATGGTAATATCTTTCTGTACTTAGCTCAGCTGATCCTCAGAATTGATTTGTTTTGTTACTGAGACCATACCTGGAATCTTTCCAGCCTGGTAGAAACTGGCAGAATTCCTGCTCTGATGATATAAGTTTTGAGAATCTAGGGTCATGTAACATGACACTATATCACATCAGATTTTGCAAGAAATAAGAGTAAAAGACATCAGCAAGGAATTGTTTGATAAGATGAAAAAAATGGGTTGGTCATGTGGCAAGGATTAGGGTCGACAGAATGTTCCAGTAGTATACTTTCAATGTCCAGAGAAATCAGGGAAGGTCCCCAAACACACTTGACAGACTCCTTGTGATGAAATTTTAGGATAGGGGTTCTTTATGTTCCAGGAACTCTTTGAGTAGCTTAATGAAATCTATGAACTCTTCTGAATAATGTTGTTAAATGTATAAAATAAAGTATACAGGATTAGAAAGGAAACCAATTACAGTTATCAATGTATAAAAAAAACACAGGACCTAGACTAACAATCCCTGTTTCAAGAGGACATGAACTAGAATATCATTGGGTAGGTAGGAATAGATGGGTTTAGACCAGTATTGTTGAAACAAATTTCAGAACTGATGAGTTTATAGAAACATTTGAAGATTTCAAGTATGACACTTAAATTTTCTTTCCTAGTCCTATTTTTCCATGAAGATTGGTTTTAAAAGCAAATATTTCATTTGTTTTTCCAACTTTAATATTTCTTCTTGTTTATTTTTTAATTTTAACTTTTGAATTTGATGAACCACCAAAAAAATAAGAGTAACACAAAAAAGATATTTGTGGAATTTCAATCTCTTTTGTAAAAATTTTGTTTTTAAAATAATATATGATAAATTCAACATGTTATTTTCAAAATTGTTCTTGCTTATCTGTTTTCTTTTAAACTTCCTTCTTTGCTTTCTATGTATATAAAAAGTGCTTCAAAGTACTTTTTCTCCTTTTCCTCTTCCCTTCTTCTTTTCTTCTTCTCCTCTTGCTAGATTCCTTCTTCCCCCAATCCTCCCTGTTCTCCAATAAACAAATATAAAGCCCAATCATTGTAGCAAAAATATCCATTTGTTTTCCATGTCAAAAAATCTATGTCTCACCCTGCATCTTGATTTCTTGACTTTTCTATCAGGAGATGAATAGAATGCTTTATCATCTATCATTGAATTTTTGAGTTCTATTTATTCTGTTTTTTTCCCAAGGAATTAACTACCTTCATAAGGTTTTATTTTTAAGTTCAGTGTTTTCCTTCCAAGTCTTTGCTCTAGGGCTCTTAACTCAATTTCCTGCTCTTCTATACCTTCTTTTAGAAGGTGTTCTATCTACTCTTAGAGACTTTGTGGTCAGTTTGTTCTCTTTTTTTTTTGGTGTCCCACTTATAATTGCTGTCATGTTATTCTCTTCTGAAGTATTGGAATTCTTTTAACCCATAGAATTCAGTCACGATATTAAGAGTTTCCTCTACTAGAGATGACTTTTATTTCATTTGGTCCATTTTCTTACTCTTCCTGAGGAGGATAGCTCTCAAACATTTTTGAGCCCTTAGCTCAAAAGATGATTTTAGTGACTGACTTGTATTAGAAATGAATGGAGAAATGACTTCTCATTTCCCATTAGTGTCCTAAATGGTGTCCTTCCATCAGTTAGCCTCAGTGTTTGTAGGGGGAACCAAACCATGCAGATTTATTATATTAAGGGAGAAATCCTTGAATACCTATGAATGGGAGAAAAGAACTTCTAACTCCCAATAGGTTTATTCTTTTACCACATGTGGTGACTGCTGGAGGTCACTTTCCCTTAGACTTTGTAGGTACTTGTAGAAGAGTGTGTCCTAGGCATTTGTGGGAGACTTTATACCAACTATTCCAATTGTTCCATTTTAGTTTGTCTCTCTTTAAAGGCTTGGCTGGCTAAATTAGGCGCATACAAGCAGACTCTTGAGCTGATGACATTAGAAAAGTAATCTGAGGGGAAATGAGATAAAGAACCTCTGAACTTGGGTTACATTTAGAGTGGATTTTACCTCCTCCATCTGTTGGAATTGTGTCATAAGAAATGAAGAATGTGAAAGATTCAGAGAAGTATAGAAAGAATTCTATGATTTCAGTTCAGTATCTACTTCCATTATCAACATTTATCCATCCCTTGGCTACTCTTTTTCTCTTGAAATGATCTCAAATCTAAAATGATACTTTACTTGAAAATGCTATTTGTCCTTTTTATATCCTAATTTGTATTATGATTACCTACACACACGCACATACACACACACACACACACACACACACATTATCAGTAATACTAGATTATGATAATTTGAAGCTTTAAAAGATCCCTCTGACTATCCAAACCCTAACTTGAGCATATGCCTGCAGGCAAAGGAAGTATATGAAGTTTCATTGAACAAAACTGTACAGTTGACAATGGAAAAATAGAATTCTTACACTCTGCTCTTAGATGGAATGTTAATAACTTCTATCACTAGTAAAAATACAAGTAATTTGTGTGACACTTAATTTTTATTTATTTTTTTACTTTTATTTTATAATAAATAAATAAAACATAGTAACTTCTTGTTAGGGCAGCTAGGTGTGGCAATGGATAGAACTCTAGGTCTATAAGGAAGACCTGACTTCAAATCCAACCTCAGATACTCAGTAACTTTGGATGAGTCACTTAACCTGATTTGCCTCAGTTTCCTTATCGATAAAAATCAGAATCTTTGCTAAGAAAACCCCAAATGGGTTCATGAAGAGTCAGACAAGATTGAACAACAATAAACCTGATAACATCACCTAACCCTCTGTCATAACAAAGAAAAATACTTAAGTAAAACAAATTTATACAATTCTTGTATCTAAAAGTAAATGCTATGTCCTGAACCAATCTTTCTACTAAGAGGAGGGAAACGTAGTTCAACTTTCATCCTCTGGAACCAAGATTGGAAGTTGCATTTAATTTGATTTCTTTTTTTAAAAATAAATTTTGTTGTTGTTACATTGCCTAATTTCCTCCTGAATTCCTCTATTTTCTCTCCCAGAGAGCCATCCCATGTGACAGAGACTTTTTTTTAATAGTAAAAAGGTCAGCAAAAAATAAAATCTGATATATATATATATATATATATATATATATATATATATGTCAATATATAAAACCTGATAATACATGTTCATATCCATGGATATTCCCTCTTTCTCATCTCTGCAATGGAGTGGGAGGTTTTTCTTATATATTTTATTTGGGGACTATCTTTGTGCTTCTTAATTTTACAAAATTCACTTTTGCTTTGCCATTGTTGTTCTTTTCATTTACATAATTGTAGTCATTGTGCATATTGTTTCCTTGGATCTACTTATTTCACTTTTCGTCAGTTCATGAAAAATTTTCCTTATTTCTTTGTATTCAATATATTAATTATTTATATGACACAATTTAGCCAATTCTGCTTTGTTTCCAGTTCGTTGCTAGCATAAAAATGCTGCTACAGTTATTTTATCTCTATCTCTATCTCTATCATCTCTATCTCTATCTCTATCTCTCTATATAATCTTTTGTCAACAATATCTTGGAGTATATTGATTTGATTTTTAAATGCCTTTTAATATAGCTTTAATTTATGTTGCTATAGTCATTGAGTCTATTATTCTATTTTTTTATGCATCAGTTCATATTTCCCTGAATTCCTCATATTCTTCATTTCTTATGGCATAATAATATTTCACTATGGCTATTCATGACAATTTTGTTCAGATGTTTCTCAATCAATGGGCACCCATATTTTGTCAATTTGTTTTATTTTAATGTTATAAAAATTTGCTGCTCAGAATAGTTTAGCGTATGGAACTCCCCCTCCCCTGTCATTGACTTACTTCAGGAATGTTTCTAACAGACAGATTAAAGAATTTTAAAGTTGGAAAAGTCCTTTATAACACAACCCCATTTAATTCTTATAATAATCCTGTGAGTAGGTATTAAAGTTATTATTTTCCCTATTTGAGGAAGAGATTTAGAGAATATATGTTACTTAGTTTTTAAAGTTTCTACTGTGTCCTGATAGTCAAGGCCTCCTCTTATGTCTCATTGTGATATAGAATTGACTTTGGGTTTTTGAAGGTCATTTCCCTGGAGTACCAATAGGAGTATCCATCACAGTCTAAGATCAGCACCCAGACTACTGTAATCTTCCTTAATATTAATTTAAATGGTCTTACCCTTAAGGGTAGGTTCTCTAACTAGACATTTCAAAGACAGACAGCATGAACGATAGAATTCTCTTTTTAAAAGTTTTTAAAAAAGTAACTGTGATCCTAGAGTAAAAATCAAATATGTTTTACCATAATTTGTTATATTGGTTGAAGGGAAAAGGCAAGGCTTGATTTTCAAAATGAACTTTTTTTTTTTTTTGCAAGGCAAACGGAGTTAAGTGGCTTGCCCAAGGCCACACAGCTAGGTAATTAAGTGTCTGAGACCGGATTTGAACCCAGATACTCCTGACTCCAGGGCTAGTGCTTTATCCACTACACCACCTAGCTGCTCCTAAAATGAACTTTAAAACAAACTTGTTAGAAGTACACCAGATAAATATGAATTGTCAATTTTCAAATACAAAAATAACATTGAATGCTACAATAATTTCTGTTGAAAAGACTTGGGGCCACATTGCTGTTAACAAGAAGAAAACAAATCATATTTTGGGGGAAATTTTACTACTATAATACCACTCTATTCCCCATCCCTTGCCTCTTCTCATTTTCTCCTTTTTTGACTTTGAAATTTTAAAGATCTAAAGATGATAAAGGTCAAGGTGAAGAAAGCATGCAATAGTTGAAAGGTCAGGAAATTCAGCCAAAGATTTGCCTTCAAGTCTCAACTACCTGCAAAATGGGGTAACTTGTGGGAGATCACTTTTAAGGTCCCTTCCAGTGCTAAATCCTAGTATTTATTTCATGGCTTAAATTCAGGGAAGCTCATCTTCAGAAGCTTGACCTTAAGGAAATATCAAGTTCTTGGAGGCTGTCCACCTAAAGGCAGCACTCATACCCATAGAACTCCAAGTCCTGGAAGCATATTAAGCAGTAGATACTTCAGGAAATAGCAAGCAGTTGATATGACAATGATCTTCTGATTGTGTAGATGCTTCTATCCTCACCTCCTTTCCCTTCACTCCTCTCTCTCTTTGGAACCTCCATGTGAAGAAGTAACCCACCATGCTCATCACTTATGGGTTTAGCTCCTGATTCTCTGGACTACTTTTCCACCTCATGTAAGTGAATGTCTTTTCCTTCTCTTCTCCCTTTTCAGTTCTTTTAAGAATGGAAGCTGCGTGAAGGCAGAACCTGTCTTTCTTTTTTGCCTGTTTGTGTATTCCCAGAGTTTAGTAAAGTAGCTGACATTTTATAAGCACTTAATAAATACTTTATTTAATCTAGTATCTAATATATAAGTGGCTCCATGATAGCAGAACATTAGACCTTGAGGTCAGGGATAGGTTCATTTTTATCTTTGTATTTTCAGAGTCTACCACAGTCCTTGGCACAAAAGAGATTGGTATTGAATTCACACTACCACACAGATATCCTAATCACCAAATGAAATATCTTTCCAAATGACACTATCTCTTTCTGAGTTGGAAGGCACATCTTTTTGTTAGTGATGGGTAGTGGTAGAACCCTTTTGACCATATGAGTTGGACTGAGAGCCCTTCTGCTCATGCTTCCCTTAACAGGATGCAAATGGAAACATGGAAGACTCTTCTGCTCCTTAGGGATTGCTTGGACTCATTTTACTAGTATTTAATTCATTTGGCGAGACCTTCTCCAAATGAAAATTTCTCACATTTTTGCTGAACACAGCACTTTGAAAGTTCACTTGATAAGGGATACTTATATTTTATAGTGGAAAATTTAAGCCATAGGCAAAATGTTTGGATAGTAAAAATAGACAAAAATCTAATTATTGTAGCCATGTGGTAACAGGTTAATGGTGGCTTAAAAAGAAAATTTGGTTTAGTTGTTTTTTTAGATCAAAAAATCATTTCTTGACTAATTCTAACTCTAAATCCATAATCCTAATATTTACATATTTGAAATTGTCACAGTAAATTTTCCTCTAATTTATAAGGCATATAAAAATACATACATTTGTATGTATATATATATTTTATATATATATATGTATATATATATATATATATATATGAACAATGAATAGAAATATATGTGTATATCAGAGTAGACCCAAGGTCTACTCTAATCGCTTATGCTAAGAGGAGGGATTGAGGGGGTCCTGCAATTTAGGTCTTTTTTTTTTAATGGAAGATTCCAACTAGACCAGAAAAAAATGCAGTTGAGTACCATTTAAATTTTTGTTTTTCATAATGGACAATGAACTTAGGTAATATTAGAAAACCTTATCACCAGGTTGGTCCCATAGAAGTAAGTTATTATAAATACAAAAAAAAACTATTATAAATATTTTTGTACATGTTGATCCTTTCCCCCCTTTTCTATGATCTTTTTGGCATACAGCCTCATTTTTCTTAAATACGAGCTGGATAGTACAGTGGATATAATACTGGACTTGTAGTTAGGAAGACCAAAATTTATTTTCTGCCTCAGACATTTAAGCAATTTGATTAGGGTCACACATTCCTGTATGACATTGATCAAGCCACTTAATTTCAATTTCTTCATCTATAAAATGGTAATAATATAAACTCTTACCTCCCAGGCTTTGTTGTGAGAATCAAATTAAAACATATATTAAGTGCTCTGCAAACTTAAAAACTGTTTCAAAATGTGAGCTATAAGAACATCAAGGGAGGCAAGAGAAAATAAACATTTTAAGCACTTACTGTGTGCCAGAAGCTCTGCTAAGTGAGATACAAATATCTCTTTTGTCCGCCACTATGACCTTGAAAGATTGGTACTCTCATTATCCCCTTTTTGCAGTTGAAACAACAGAGGGAATTAGAAGTTAAGTGTCTTGCCCAGGGGCAACCAAGCTAGTAAGTGTTTGAAGTTAGATTTGAATTCAAGTCTTCCTAACTTCAATGCTCTATCTACTGAGCCACCTCATTGAACATGACAGGATACTATATTCAAGAAACATCAAACTGACCAGTTGCAATGCAGGAATATGCATTGCATTAGGATAACAATATTAAATTAGCCTCAATTCTTTGAAGCTGTATTGTAAAGGACTTTATATGCCAAGCCAAGGAAAAATAAATGCATATCTGAATATATTTAAGATATTCTTATACATGTTTATATGTCTATTAAAAGATGTTTGACAATGCTTGGCAGGATAGGCACTTACAAAAGGGAAAGAAAATTATTTCATTGTCAGATCAAGTTAATGATGAATATCACTTAGGAAGTTGTGCTTATTAATTGTCCTTGACCTTCCCATGAAATATGAAAAGTCTTTCTGAATGTGATATGAATGATTAAGGAAATCAATGTATAGCATTCTATTTGCAAATAGAATCTGTTTTTTCCATTTCTTTTCTGCCTTCTAACAATAAAGAAGGATATTAATGATATTTACATTGGACAGCAAAGAGATGAATAAATGGATTCTCTGCAGGAAAGAATGACCTTTCAGTTATTCAGGCATTACTTTTCAAAATTAGTCATTGGTTAGGGGTAAAATACATAGTTACTTCCTCTTCTTATTCTGTATATCTTACTCTGTATATTCTAGTCCATTGCAGCTACCTTGGGACTTAAAGGTGGTGGGGGTAGAGCTTTATAGAACAATAGTCAATTATATTCAAAACAAGAAGTCTAATTCAAATTTTTATCTTCTCTCCCAGGGAAGGCTTGGGATTTTGGAGAAGGACATCTTTGAAAGGAGACACAGAGTGGGAAGAAGGGGCTACAATGAAAAGACTCTACTAGGAACAATATACAAATTAGGTCTTTGGCCAATACTTCCAAAATAGGGGAGGACAAGACAGGGAAGGGATAAAGTCACCAATATTTTCAGGGTCTTAGTCAGCTGCTAGGGCCTGACAGGAATCAAACTGGCTTTGTAGGATGCTATCCTGTGGAACTGAAGGACCTAACTTATACCACATTCTCATCATTCCTACCAGTTTTATGGATGAAGTATTTGGTTCTGCTGACTCTCCATTTATTAGGCCAAGTCAGCAAGAAGGGCAGAGGGCAGCAGTTTATTTTTTGAGAGGGGGTATGGTATATCTCATTCAGACCCTTACAATTTGTTTTCCTATCAGGAATTCTATTTCTGATTCTTGGTAGAGTAGGAACTTAGAAAAGGGGAAGAAAATAATTCCTTGCTAGATCAAGAGAGGCAGAAAGGAAACACAAATTGTTGATTAAATTAGTCTACTACTAGGTTTGAAAGATTGTAGCATGGAAAGATTCGAGAGAAGGAATTAAGAAGCAAGGAAAGGACATGTCTATAGGTTAGAGCTTTCTTCTTCCCCACCTCCAAAAATAGAGATGTGTGGATTCCAATACTCACTCAAATACTGATTCACAATACATTTTGATTCTTACTGGTTTTATGCTTTTAATATGATAATTTTTGCTAGCATTCTAACTTATGAGCATAATAATGCATCTATAGAACATATACTACTTTACACCTGTCTTAGCAATTCTGTGCAAGAGGTTTTAAAGTGTCCCCTTTAAAAGTCTATCCTGCTTCTGTGAATAGGACAGTGAGAAATCACAAGGGAGCCTACCTTTTCAATATTCCACTCAAATACAGCAGAAATACTAAAAAGAAGCAAACTACCAGAAATCCTCAAAAGGTAATCTAACAGGAATGAGAAAACCAAAGAATTCTAATACTATGAAAAAAGAATAAGGATTAAAAAATGCAGGACAAAAATATCAGAGGAAAAATATACTAAAGCATTGTGCCAAAGAATTTTCTCCAAAACATGATAATAAAGCAAGGGTCAATGAAAGAATTAAGGGAGGAAATGGAATTAGCTAAAGAAACCACACACAAAAGAATAAATAAATACTAAGAATGAGGCATAGAACAAGGTGATGAAACAAGAGTTTAGAAATGCATGAGAAGAAGTAAAGGACAATGGAGTCAATTAAAAGAATTACTTTACTGGAAGATAAAAGAGAAAGATGGTGGAAGCAGACAAAAAAACCCAGATTATTCAACTTTTTTTTTAAAGAGTTTTGAAAGTTAATGAGATAAAAGTAATGGATTTGGAGAAGAGATCAAAGAGAAAAAATATAAGAGTTATTAGGAACTTATTGCTCTCCATACACAGTGCTCAAACTACTATGGAATTAATGAAAAATCACGAAAGAGAGATTTGATGAATATTGTTTTTCAATAATATACCAAAGAAAATTTCCTAGAAATATGAAAGATGAAAAAAATAACAGAATTTGGACATTCAATTTGAGATATTTGAAAGGCAGTTGAAGATTGGAGGTCAGAAGAGATGTTAGGGCAAGGTAGGTAGATTTGAGAATTATCAGCACTGATATGGAGGACCCCAAAAAGAGGAGACAAGAATATAGAGTTGGCTTGTGTGACCAAGAGATCAAGATGAGGAAAAGAAGAGAGGGTGGCTAATGCAGGAGAGATGACCTGGAAGAGAATTGAGAACTTAAAGAGATTGGAAGTCACAGGAAAGACAAAGAGTTAGAGAGGACAGAAAAATGTGAACCATTTACCATTTACAAACTCATTGTAGAAGAGAGGGTATAGATCTGGAGATCTATAGATAACAGCCACCAGAATTTTGAATGGATGGTAGAGATGCACAGCATGAATATCAAGGGAGTGATGAAGGTCAGGAGGGAATTCAGAAGACACAATATGGAGCTAGGAGAATTCTAATTGTCCAACCTCTACTAGTGAGCTGAGAAGAATGAGTGAAGCAGCCAGTACTGGAAAAGGTGATCATTTTCAGAAAAATTGTCTCTTCAGAGAGGAATCTAGGTTTCAGTAATAGGCAGAAGATAGAAGAAGGGAGAGAATAAAAGATTTAGGATACAAGGAAGGTTTTTTTTTTAACTTATGAAATAGGCATTCCTGAGGACACAGTAGAAGCATAAGATGGGTTTGGTTGGAATTTTGCGATGTGAATGAGTGGTGGGGAATAAGATATAGGGCTGGAGGGGTGGTGAATGGAATTTGCATGAGGATCTACAGGGGCTCAAAATTATTGGGATGTAGATACCCTACATACTGGGTATGAGAATGCTCATCACTGAGCTGAAGCAACCCTTCCCAAAGGAGGTTGGAGGTAAGAAGGAAGGCAAGCAGTCAAATGATCACTATTTCAGTATATTTCTTATCTCTTTTAGGCTAGAAATTAGGTAGGAAAATGACTCAGCAGGAGATGGAAATTCTGCTTCCCACAGATTTTCTTCTCCCTCTTTCATTAAGGATAGTTTATATTTTTTTGTAAATATTCATCGATTTCACTTTTATTGTCAGATTTGTTGGTATACAGTTGGGCAAAATAGTTCCAAGTTATTCCTTTAATCCCCTCCTAATTGGTGGTGAGTTCACCCTTTTCATTTTTGATACTGGTAGACCTCTTTCCTTAAGGAAAAGGCAGGAGATTGAAGGGTAGAGGTCAAAGAGAAAGCTATTTTTCAACAAAGAAAAACCCAAATTCAAATTCCTCAGAGTCATCATTGTTGCCAAGGAGGCAATCCTACAACAACCAGAAAGAAAAACAATACAGACAAAAACGCCCATCTGAATTTCACAACCTCGCCTATGAAAAATAAGATGGAAGAAGTTGGAATGTGATATTTAGAAAATTAGCCACACAGTACTTATTGATCAAACCAACCTCCTGATTTGTGGAGGTAGACATTTGAATTTTGAAACTTTCTTTATTTTGTGGAAGAAGTTGGAGTAAAGTGGAATCACTGTTAGTAAGTGGCTGTGATCAATTTTGAACTCAGGTGTTCCAGATGCCAGAGCCAATGCTCCATCCACTGCACCACCTAGATGCCCCTGGACATTTGGTTTTAATGTAAAATTTTATATTTTTATTTTGAACTTATTTTGAACCTGACATTTTATTTTAATGTAAATTTTATATTTTTATTTTGAACTTATTATATTTTATTTTAATTTAATTTCCCCCAATTACATGTAAAGATGTAACTGGGACATTCAACATTTACTTTTTGTAAGATTTTGAGTTTCACATTTTTCTTTCTCTTTCCCTTTTTTCCCCTCTTCCCTCATGACAGCGAGTAATCTTTTTTTAAAGAATTTTTTGTTTATTTAAGGCAAAGAGGTTAAGAGTGACTTGCCCATGGTCACACAGGCAATTATTAAATGTCTGAGGTTGAATTTGAACTCAGGTCCTCTTGACTCCAGGACTGGGGCTCTATTCACTGTACCACCTAGCTGGCCTGACAGTGAGAAATCAGATACAGGTTATATATACACAATCAAGTTAAACCTATTCCCATATTAGCCATATTGTGAAATAAGTATTAGAATATAAGGGAAAAACCACAAGAAAGAAAAAATAAAAAAAATGTTTAAAAGTGAAAATAGCATGCTTCAGCCTGCATTCAGACTCCATATTTCTTTTTCTGGATGTGGATAGCATTTTCTATTACAAGTCTTTTAGAATTGTCTTTGATCACTGTATTTGATCACTATCAGAGCTGATCATCACATAATGTTGCTGCTAATGTGTATAATATTCTCCTGGTTCTGCTCACTTCATTCAACAGTTCATGTACTGAACTAAACAATTTTAATATTTTCCCCCAAATTTTGAGTTCCCAGTTCTTTCCCTCTTTCCCCACCACATTGAGAAGATAAATAATTAAACATAGGTTATACCTGTATAATCATGAAAGAAAAAAAACAATCCCCCCCAAAAATTTAATGAAAAAGTATGCTTTGATTTGCATTCAGACTCCACCAATTCTTTCTCTGGAAATTGTCAGCATATTTCATCATAAGTCCTTTAGAACTGTCTTGGATCATTGTACTGTTGAGAATAGCTAATTTATTCAGAGATGATTTTCATACAATATTGTGTACAATATTTTCTTGGTCCTGCTCATTTCACTTTGCATCAGTTCACATAATTCTTTCTAGGTTCTCAGAGAACATCCTGCTTGTCATTTCTTATAAGACTTCTCCCCTTAATTTTATATGGTTTGCATCAGTTTTAAACTTCATCTGTTGAAAAAAAAAAGACAAAACAAAAAAGCAAAACCCCAGTAGTCTGATGTCATAGTCCCAACTAGCCTTGGAGTTATTTTTATCATTTTTATAATGTACATGGACTCAAAAGTGAATGGTAAATCATCAAGAATGGCAAAATCTTTTTTGTAAATGATTAGATAGGATAGCACTGGAAAAAGGCAGTTTAAAACTCTCCTGCCTAGTAGACATTATAATTCTTTTCTTCCTGGCAGTTCTCTACAATTTCATTTCCTAATAAAGATAGTTTTTGATTCTCAGATTGATAATGCTGCCTTCCTCTTGAAACTATTTTGTATATTTTCTTATCTATGCAGTAAAATGTAAGCTCCACAAGGTTGGAGACTTTTTTTTGTCTTGGTTTGTTAAACTGAACTGAATATGTCACAAAGAAGTTAGACAAATATATATTTTTAAAATATTTTTTTAAATTATGAAGCTAGAAAAACAATCCCAACTTTTTAAAAAGTACTTACCAGAAGTTATGTTCCAATGTCCTTTTTGAGAGTCTAAGAAGGGTCACTTTTCTTGGAATCAGAGCAGGATTTTAGGGAGGTTTTATATCTAATATATATATATATATGTATATGTATATACATACATATATATGTATATATATATATATATATATATATATATATATATATATATATATACACATTGCCAGAGATAGAGACAGACAGAGATGCAGAGACAGGGATACAGAGAGACAGAGAGAAAGAGAGGTGCAAGAAAATAGAGACGGGGGTGCAGCTAGGTGGTACAGTCAACCAGAATATTTGTAGGATTTTATAAAATGTAGAATATTCATATTATTCACATATCTGGATACAGGAAGCTATCTTTTAGCAATTTTAGGAAATCTTATCTAGGCATAGAAAAAAATGGGAAGGGACTGTATTTCCACAATCAATTGTCTAGTCTCAAAAAAGTAAAAAGTGAAATAATTGTGCTACACAATGGAATGTTATACCTTAGGCATCTTGATAAAAAGAAATTAGAGGCCACAGCAAAGAGTCCTGGGTTATGAGCCAGTGGTTGGCACTGCATTATTTATGGGATGAGTGAGAGACCTTTTATGGATGAGAACTCACATATGAGGCTATTGTGATTTGCATCTGTGATCCATAAAACCTTGATTTTGTTTTTCAGATTTGTTTTCACTTTTACAAATAAAGATGAGTCAAATTGAAATTTATGGAGGGAGCAACAGAGAAACCTTTTGATTAAATCTAACAGAAGGGATAACTGTGTTGCTACTTAGCATTTGAGAATAAATACTGATTTCTTTTGACCTTCCTGACGGGTTTATCTTTGGCACATCTAATTTTCTGGAGTGTTTTCAAAGATGTGGGCATTTGGGATAAGGATATTCTCACACCATTTTTCAGATCTCTGTCAAAGCCTCAAAATTCTTTCAAAGGGAGATTCCAGAATAAGCTAGCTTTTACTAAAAAGACTTCTGGGTTAAATAAAGCATATGCTGTCCTCATTGAAATTATTCCCAATTTAGACCTTTACCATGAATAACTTTATCCTTCTAAAAAAGAGCAATGTTCTTTTTTTAAATTTTCACTTTTTTAAAAAAGATTTTTATTTTGAGTTTTACAATTTTCCCCTAATCTTACTTCCCTCCCCACCCCCCACAGAAGGCAATTTGCCAGTCTTTACATTGTTTCCATGGTATACATTGATCAAAATTGAATGTGATGAGAGAGAAATCATAACCTTAAGGAACAAAGAAAAAGTATAAGAGATAGCAGGATCAGACAATATCAATTTTTTTTTCTAAATTAAAGGTAGTAGTCCTTGGCCTTTATTCAAACCCCACAGTTCTTTCTCTGGATACAGATGGTATTCTCCATGGCAAGACAGCTCCAAATTATCCCTGATTGTTGCACTGATGGAATGAGCAAGTCCATCGGGGTTGATCATCACCCCCATGTTGCTGTTAGGGTGTACAATGTTTTCTGGTTCTGCTCATCTCACTCAGCATCAGTTCATGCAAATCCCTCCAGGCTTCCCTGAATTCCCATCCCTCCTGGTTTCTAATAGAATAGTGTTTCATGAAATACATATACCACAGTTTGCTAAGCCATTCCCCAATTGAAGGACATTTACTTGATTTCCAATTCTTTGCCACCACAAACAAGGCTGCTATGAATATTTTTGTACAAGTGATGTTTTACCCTTTTTTGTCATCTCTTCAGGGTATAGACCCAGTAGTGGTATTGCTGGATCAAAGGGTATGCACATTTTTTATTGCCCTTTGGGCATAGCTCCAGACTGCTCTCCAGAAAGGTTGCATGAGTTCACAGCTCCACCAACAATGTATTAGTGTCCCAGATTTCCCACAACCCTTCCAACAATGATCATTGTCATTTCTGGTCATATTGGCCAGTCTGAGAGGTTGTGAGGTGGTACCTTAAAGATGCTTTAATTTACATTTCTCTAATAAGTAATGATTTAGAGCAATTTTTCATATGACTATGGATTGCTTTGATCTCATCTCTAAATTGCCTTTGCATATCCTTTGGCCGTTTGTCAATGGGAGAATGGCTTTTTTAAAAATTTGACTCAGTTCTATGTATATTTTAGAAATGAATCCTTTGTCAGAAATACTAGTTGTAAAGATTGTTTCTCAGTTTACTGCATTTCTTTTGATCTTGGTTATAGTGGTTTTGACTGTACAAAAGAAAAAGAGAAATTTGTTTTTTAGATTTTTCAAGGCAATGGGGTTAAGTGGCTTGCCCAAGGCCACATGGCTAGGTAATTATTAAGTGTCTGAGGCCAGATTTGAACTCAGGTACTCCTGACTCCAAGGCCAGTGCTCTATCCACTGCACCACCTAGCCACCCCATGAAGAGAAATATTCTTAAAGAGGCTAGAGAAGAGGATTCTTTGATTGATGGGCACATTTTTTTTTAGGTAAGAACACCCTTTTTTACCATGGTGGTAAAAAAACTTAAGTTTCAGAAAAACTAAGTTTATTGATGCTTTTTTTTTAAACCACATAATCATTTCTATTGAACATTCCCTTGTAACAAATAAAATCATTTTAGTAAAATGAAACAATGCAATTGCATATTCTGAGTCATATTCTTTCATCTCTATACTTAAAGAGGAGGTGTGGTTCATCGTCTCTAGGACTGAAATTAGTCATTCCAGTTAATCAAAGTTTGATAGCTTCTTGAAATTATGTTCCCTATATTATTGAAGTAACTTTATTTTTCTCCTTGGTTCAGTTTCCTTTGCTATATATATATATATATATATATATATATATATATATATGTATATATATATATATATATATATCAGATTGTATAAGTTTTCACAGAGTTTTCTGAATTCAACTTATTACTCATTTCCTCCCAAGGTAATAATAATAATGTGCTATATTTGTTTGGCTGTTCTCTAATCTATGGGCACTCACTATTTTCAAGTTTTTAAGTAATTTTATTCTTAAAGGAGCATGAAAAATTTTTACCTATATGCTTCTAAAATTTAGAACAGGGAATATAAGACTATTCCATAAATAAAAAAAATGTTTTAAAAGTTCAACTTTGAAAAATGGCCATTTAAGGAAATAAATCATTCTATATGAATTTATAAAATGCCTTCTCCGTTCCAAATTCTGTGTTAGATTTTGGAGATACAAAGATAAAAATGAAACAATTCCTACCCTTGCAGTAGCTGGTGGTGTAGTGTCTTGATAACCTCAAACATTTTCTAGCTGTGAGACTTTAGGCAAGCCACTTAACATTTTTTTTAGGTTTTTTTTTTTGCAAGGCAAATGGGGTTAAGTGGCTTGCCCAAGGCCACACAGCTAGGTAATTATTAAGTGTCTGAGACCGGATTTGAACCCAGGTACTCCTGACTCCAAGGCCAGTGCTTTATCCACTACGCCACCTAGCCGTCCAGTGACTTAGCATTTTTCTGACTCTGTTTTCCTCATCTCCAACATGGAGATAACAATCTCACCTCCTTCCTGGGGGGTTTTGTGAGGATTAATGAGATAATATTTGTAGAGAACATTGCAAACTTTAAAGCATTATACAAATACTAATTGCTATTAATATTATTATTATTATTATTAAGATGATATTATATAGGGGAGATATCATGTAAATAAATATACACATATAGATTGTACAACATTCACATATATAATTATAAAATAGATGTTTTTCAAAAATATTTATTTTAAAACATTACATTTTTTGAATTCTAAATTCTCTCTCTCCCATATCTCCCCTATTCACTGAGAAAGCAAACAATTAAAGATGTGAAATCATGCAAAACACATTTATATATTAATCATGTTGCAAAAAAGAAAAAATCCTGACAAAAGAAAGTGAAAAAACTATGCTTCAATCTGCATTTGTTCTCTATCTGGAGGTGGATAGCATTTTTCATTGTGAGTCTTTTGGAATTTTATTGGATCATTATATTAATCAGAGTAGCTAAGTCTTTCATAGTTGATCATCCTTACAATATTGTCATTATTTACAAAGATATACTGGTTCTGCTCCCTTCACTTTGCATCAGTTTATGGAAGTCTTCATCAGTTTTTCTGAAATCATCTTCCCCATCATTTCTTTTACAAGATTACCCCATCACAATCATATGGAACAAGGAGATCAGTCATTCCCCTATTGATGAGCATCTCCAGGATTTCCAATTCTTTGCTAGCACAATAAGAGTTGTTATAATTTTTTTGGTATATTTATAGGTTCTTTGGTGTCTTTGGAAAATAGTCCTAGTAGTGGTATTGCTGGGTCAAAGGGCATGGTTCCAAATTGTTCATTAGAATGAATCAGCTCACCACTTCACTAACAGTTCATTATCATATCTTTTTTCCTCATTCCCCCAGCATGTTATTTCTTTTTTTTCCTCATTCTCCCAGCATATTATTTTTGATAGGTGTGAGGTGGTACTTCAGAATTGTTTTGCCTTTGTCTAATCTTGATTTAGAGCATTTTTATATGACTATAGAAGCTTTGATTTCTTTTTCTTGAAACTGATAATAGTTTTGCTTAAACCTATCAATTATTTTTGTGAATTAGCTTGGTTCCAAACTCAAAAAGTATTTGAGAAATGAGGTCTTTATCAGAGAATTTTGCTGTAAAAATTCTATAGTATCTTTTAGCAAAATTCTATAGTATCTTTAAGTTTCTTGGATTACCTTTTTAAATTAAGTATAATTTTGTTTGGGTTATTTATTATTTTTATTTTTTTATTAAGGATATTATTTGAGTTTTACAATTCCCCCCACATCTTACTTCCCTCCCTGCCCCCTCCACAGAAAGCAATCTGTCAGTCTTAAGGAAGAGACAAAAAGTCTAAGAGATAAGATCAGACAATAAGATACTTGTTTTTTTCCTAAATTAAAGGTGATAGTCCTTGAACTTTGTTCAAACTCCATGGCTCTTTATCTGGATACAGATGGCACTCTCCTTTGCAGATAGCCCAAAATTGTTCCTGATTGTTGCACTGACGGAATGAGCAAGTCCTTCAAGGTTGAACATCACTCCCAAGTTGCTGTTAGGGTATACAGTGTTTTTCTGGTTCTGCTCATCTCACTCAGCATCAGCTCATGTAAATCCCTCCAGGCTTCCCTGAAATCCTATCCCTCCTGGTTTCTAATAGAACAATAGTGTTCCATGACATACATATACCACAGTTTGCTAAGCCATTCTCCAATTGAAGGACATTTACTTGATTTCCACTTCTTTGCCACCACAAACAGGGCTGCTATAAATATTTTTGTACAAGTGATGTTTTTACCCTTTTTCATCATCTCATCTCTTCAGGGTATAGACCCAGTAGTGGTATTGCTGGGTCAAAGGGTATGTTCATTTTTGTTGCCCTTTGGGCGTAGTTCCAAATTTCTCTCCAGAAAAGTTGGATGAGTTCACAGCTCCACCAACAGTGTAATAGTGTCCCAGATTTCCCACATGGGTTATCTTTTTAAATGAGGTTTATTTTTGCTTTTATTTTGTCTGGGATCATGATGGTTACCCTTGCCTTTTAAAAAAATTTAGCTGAATCATATTAGATTTTGCTCAGGTTCTTTCAGTTTGTGTTTTTTCTGTTTTAAGTGTGTCTTGAAAATATATTGTTCAATTCTGGTTTCTAATGCACTATGCTATCAACTTCTATTATATGGTTGAGCTCACATTCACAGTTATGATCATTGGATTTCTCCCCATCTCATCCCATTTTTCTTGTTCCTTCTTTGCTTTTCTGTTCAAAAGCATGTATTGTTTCTATCCACTGACTCCCTTAATCTGTCTTGTTTTTGAATTATCCCCTTCTTTTATCTGATCTTCTCTCCTTTTAATTTTTTGGGTAAGTTAATTTATGTGTATATGCACACACACGCACACACACACACACACACACACACACACACACACACACGCATGTTTTCCTCTTCGAACTAATTTCAATGAGTGAGGTTCAAGCATTGCCACCAACTTCTGCCACCATTTCCCCCTTCACTGTAAAGTGCTTCCTTGTGTTTCTTTTATGTAAGAAAATTTTCCCCTTTCCCTCTTCCTTCTCCCTTCTCCCACATTCCTCACCCTTTTTTGAAGATCATTGCAACATAATAAACTCACACCTATGCCTTCTATCTATGCAAACTTATTTTAATTAATAATGATAAAGTTCTTAGGAATTATTTTCCTGTATAGGAATATAAACAATTTGCCCTTATTAAGACCGGTTCTTATTTACCTTTTTTATGCTCCTCCAGTCTTGTATTTGAATGACTTTTTAAATTCATCTCTGGTCTTTTCATCAGGAATACTTTCTAAATATCTGTTCTTTTCCTCTTGAATGATTATACTCAGTTGTTGTGGATAGGTAATTCCTGGTGGTAATAGTAGCTTCTTTGCCATCTAGAATATCATATTCCAAGCTTCCCATGTGGGAAGCCCAACAGTGACTCTACAATATTTGAATTGTTTCTTTCTGGTGACTTGAGAGCTTTGGAATATGGCTATCATATTCCTGGGATTTCTTTCAGAAGATGATCAAAGGAACTTTCTATTTCTATTTTATCCTTTGAATCTAAGATATTGGGACTTTTCTTGATAGTGTCTTCAATTACGTCTAGGCTCTATCATTCTTTTTCAGGTAGCCTATTCATGCTTAAATTATTTTACCCATTTCCCAGGTCAGTTGGTTTTTTCTGATGAGATATTTTACATTTTCTTTTACTTTTTCCATTATTTTGATTGTTTTTTTTTTTTTTTAGGTTTTTGCAAGGCAAATGGGGTTAAGTGGCTTGCCCAAGGCTACACAGCTAGGTAATTATTAAGTGTCTGAGACCGGATTTGAACCCAGGTACTCCTGACTCCAAGGCTGGTGCTTTATCCACTATGCCACCTAGCCTCCCTGTTTTTGTTTCTTGATGTCTCATGGGGTTATTAACTTCCACTTCACCTGTTCTAATGTTTAAGAAATTTTCTTCAATTGAGATTTTTTACCTTTCCATTTGTCTAATTTTTAAATCAGTTTTCTTCAGTTGATTTTTGTGCCTCCTTTTCCATTTGACCCTTTCTGCTTTTTAATGAGTTTTTACTTGTGAATTTGATTTTCTTCAGTATTTACTTTCTCTTTTACCAAAGCATTTTCTTTGCAGAATTTTCTTGCAATACTCTCATTTTCTCCACCCTTTCCTCTCTTTTCCTCTTAACTATTCCAGGAATTCTTGTTGGCCTTGGGTCCAAATAGCATTTTTGGTGACACTGTAGCAGTTTTTACATTGTCTTCTTTTGAATTTACATTTTGATCTTTCCTGGCACCATTGTAACTTTTTATGGTAAAATTCTTTTTTATTGTTTGCCTGCTCATTTTCTCAGCCTATTTCTTGCCTTTGAACTTTATGTTAAAGTTAGACTCTGCTTACCTTGGGAGAGGGAGGCACTGTCTCAAGCTTCAGACTTTTCATGCTATTTTCAGAGCTAATTTTAAAGGTCTGCAAGTTTTTGGTGCTTCCAAGGGAAGGTGATGTAGGGAAGAGGTCTATAAAAACTTTTGATATTACTTTGTTTATGGTACCTTTTATCAAAATATAATTTTTCTGATGGCTTCTTTTGATTAGATCTATTTTTTCTTTACAAGATAGATTAAAAACAAATATAAGTGACATTTTTTTGTGAGATAGGGAGAACATTAGTTAAGGGTTGGGGGTATAAGAAAGGTCTCCTGTAAGAAGTGGTGTTTGGAGTTTTGAAGGAAATGGGATACTAAAGATTTGGAGGTAAAGTGGGAAGTAAGAGAATAGTCAGTATCAAGTTTTGGAGAAAGGAGATAGAATGAATACAATAGAATAAAATAGGTTCCAGGAAGGTCCCACACAACAACTTAGAGTTCATTTTACTTCCAAGAGATTTTGGATTGAGTTGTAAAGGATTCTAAGAGGACACTACACGGAGGAAGCCATATCATAGTTCTTGATCTTTTTTGGCTCACATTCCTAATTTATGTAAATAGTGAAACTCCTTTCAAAACAGAACCCCCTCTATTTTGACCAGAGTTAATATTTAGCCTGTCTTCAAGTTCCATTTTTAGACCTACAAGCATGAATGATGTTGTTAGAAACTTGCTTTAGAAACAGATGGAATTTAGGACTTAAGGTAACCCCTTTCCTTTATCTTTGCAATATAATCCCTGAAACTAATCTTTTCATTTTGCAAGATAAGACATATACTTTGGTATGTAAGAGATTCATGATTTAATTGGTGTAACTACTTCCTGCCCAGAATGCAGATAAGTCATTGAGTTTCTATGCCCTCCAATATATATCATCACCTGATGACTAGTGTTCTGGTAACAAACCTCTCTGAATTTAGTAGCTAGGCTGGTCCGCATCTGATGGCAGACATAGTCCATGTCCAGGCTGTGCATGCAGTCTGTTTTTATCTTAATATTATACTATTAAGAAAAATTTTGATGATGATAATATTTTAAAGTGTTTGTTGGTAAAAAAAATCAAATAAAACATTTATCCAATGTCTGGAAAGTAGAATGAGGTCAAGCAAATTCTTATAGGCATAAGGGTAATGAAAGTTTCAGAGTATGGTGTACTCTTAGAAGATGGGGACCAGTAGGAAGACACTGGAATTCTAGGATAGGGGAATGGAGAGAGAGAAAAAGGAATGCTAGAATGTAATAATCTAGAAATGAGAAAAATGAGAGATTAAGGGATTTACTCAAAATTACACAGTAGAACAGCTGGAATGTAAACTCAGATCCTCTCCTACCAAATTCAGTATTATTTCTACTACTCCAAAAATTGCCTTTTAGTTTTGTCTGTTCAGAAGCTATGTTTTGCCATTTTAATAGTCAGCATAGAAAATCAGTGAAGTGTTAGCCAAGGGTTACTTTTTCATTCTAGGCTTTCCTTATAAAAAGATTGTGTGTGTGTGTGTGTGTGTGTGTGCTAGATCATATCTAAAACCCCTCAATATCCTGATTGCATACTTTTATTCTCTGGTGTATTTATGATTTGGAATAATTGATAATATGCCTCCTAAACTCTCTTAGTATATAATGTGATAGCCTAAGGCTACTAGTACTTTTTTATATGCAGTGGGTCAAAGAATTTCAGTTTAGTCCCCTGAATCATCACTGATACTTTAAAAGGCAGGTGATTTAATTTTCGTAGTTATTTTCTTCACTGAAGCCGATTGTGACCCCTCTTTTTCTTAGTACACAGACTGTTGAAGTTGCTGTGTTTTGGTCACCTCATTGCCCTGGTTGACTGTTCCTGAGGCCAGTGTCAGATTTTTGGACAACCTGAGAAGGAGTCCCTCTGAATTATACTAGATTTGTCTCTAAGGCAGAAACCATTATTGTCTATTGCTGGGTCCAAAAGAGCCTTTCTGGTTTAGAAGGACCTGTCAGAAATGCTGCTTACCACTGGCATGGTCTTTAGGAGTCTTCTCAATGACAAAAGGAAATATGAGAATGGATTCTGGTGTGACTTTAAGTCATAGTGTCAAATAAAAAAAAAGAATGATGATATAGCAAAAGACAAGAGACTAAATGGGCCAAAAAGTCTTTATTGTAGTATAATATCATTTTAAGAGATTTACAAATTTATATAGAGTTCTCTAGCATTATCACCCCCATAAATGGTAAAAAAAATACCCAAACAAACCATCTCCTGTACTTTAAAAAATTCATCAGTCACTCTACTACTCACTTCAACTAAACCTTCTAAACTTCTGGGCTTATAAAGGGGGAGTGGCCCAAGATTTTCCTAAGGATCTCCAGACTCTAGAATTCTATAAGTCATTATTGCATTTGATCACTATTCATCTGGGCAGAGAAGCTTACATATTGTTAGCTAAGATAACAGACAATGGATTTTCTACACAGGGACAATGAATTATTTGCAATAGCCCTTTAGAACATAGTGGTACTTTTTACAAAAAGATTCATTCCTTACAGAAAAACATCTTTGGAATTTTAGCAAGTACTATTTTTTTTAAGTTTAGAAGAAGTCTTAAATGGATCTGTTTATGATTATTTTGCTACTTAAAACAGTCTAACTAAACTTTTATTCCTAGTATCACTATTCTTGAGACAGAAGAAAAAAAATGACAGCTTAAATTTAAGTCTTTCATTTTCTTGCTAGAAGACATTTCCCCCCTAATCTTTGGGGGCATTTTCTTTTTTTTTTAACTTAATTTAAATATTTTTGGGGGAGGGAAATTTTATTTTCCTGGATTTCAATAGTCTAGACTACCATATTAGTGATTCCTATGAATTACACAATTGTATAAAAACATAATCAGATGGATTTTATTGTGCCAGTCAATACCTACACTGATATTTTTAAGGAAATTCTCAAGATTTTACTTCATCTTGGTTTTAGGCTGTTCAAGCCACTTCAAGAATCACATTCCTTAGACTCCTGACATCTGAAAGAAAAACAAATTATGTGAGTTCATTTTACTTTGAAGCATTAAGCAAAAGACTTGTTTTGAATATGATTTTTAAAAATCCAGTTTCTGAGGTGTCTTAGAAAATTAAAAAAAATAGCTATTGTGTAAAAACTTCCTGCTTTGTGTGTTTGAAAGTAAACATGTGTTTGAAGTTCTTTTTAGAAAAGAGGTCCTTTCCTGGGGATTGATAAGCTTAAAAATTTTTTTTGAGAACTATATTTCAGTATAATTGATTTCTTTTGTAACTTTATGTATTTTTAAGGGGTTTTGCAAGGCAAATGGGGTTAAGTGGCTTGCCCAAGGCCACACAGCTAAGTAATTATTAAGTGTCTGAGACTGGATTTGAACCCAGGCACTCCTGACTCCAGGGCCGGTGCTTTATCCACTGTACCACCTAGCCACCCCAAATTTATATATTTTTATTTTAAGCATTTAAAAATCTTATTTGGAAAAGGTGTCTATATTATTTACCAGACTGTCAAGAAGGTTCATGGCACATAGGCTAAGAACCCTTATTTAAAGGAAAGTATCTTGAATTGGGATCAATTTTTCAATACAAGATCAAACTGATTGATTCTCTGGCACTTGGAGGATGAGAATATACAGTGCCTTGCCTCAGAGCTGGGGCTATGATAGGCAAATATGGCAGCTGCCTAGGACTGCCTCCACCAGTATTAGGTACATCATTTTTAAGTGCTAGAATATCTTCATGATGTGAATATATTTATTATACTAAGGAAGTCATATGTCTTACAGTGAAAAATGTTATCTCTCAGTGTCCCTCAGAAAGAGCTGGGGATCCGGGAAGGAAAGGATACAATGCAAGAATAGTGCCTAAATCACACAAAGACTGTGTTCCAACTCTGCTTTGTCCACACTAGATGCTTAATAAAGACCTGGTGATTCTTTTTATTTTCCTAAGCAGGGCCATACCTTTCACTGCTAGACTCCTGGGTCAACTGTACATTAGGATGTGTTTTCTTTTTGGGGTCATCAGACTGCTCTGTTAAGAGAGAGAGAGGTTGACATTTAAATACATTTAAAGGTTTGCCAAAATCATAGTCATTTGTGAATAGAAAGTAAACACCAAACAATGGAAACTGGAAATTCCCCCTTCTGGAGAATTTTGGTCTGTAATTCAAGCAAATCTAGGAAATATGATCTAAATCAATGTGGAATTAAAGGTGGTTTTAGTTTGTATTCTAGTTGATTTCAGCAAGGATATTTTTGCTTATCCTTTATTACTTGGCCAGTACAATATCATTCAGAGCAAAATATTCAGTTCTTTGTATCATTGATTCTTCCTCCATCATATTCCATTGATATCCCACTGAATTTATATGATTAATTCCACATTCATAATATTGCTACCATATATCTTTCTTTCTTTGTAAGTTCCATTGCTACAACACTCCTATAATGCTTCATTACTGCCTTCTAATTTAGTAATAATGTCTAATTTCTGCTCTCTTGCATTCTTTCTCATGTCAAATAAATACTTTGTACCATTGTTTAGATGAACCTTTCTGAGGGGTGAGTGAAAGAGTTGGTCACTTCTGTTTAAAGTCCCACAATGACTTTTCATTATCTGACTAGTAAAAAGTTCAGTCTCATCCTAGCATTCAAGGCTATCCTGAAGCAGCAAGTCATCTTAAGGAGAAAATAGGTGACAACTTCTACCATTATCTTCCCTGATATTCTGAGTAGTTTAGGACCTTGAGTCTAAGAGTCTAGAGAATAGTAGACCACCAGCCCTGAAACCATCATTGGGAAGCTGTTGAGAAGGGGCCAGTCATCAACATCAATTGCTAACCAACCAGGAGGCAGCATGGCTGAAGCAAATTACCCCCACTTCCCTCTAGATCCCACAGGAGATCTAGGCTAAGAGGTCTGGATGTAACTCCAGACTTCTAGTCTTACTTCTTTCCTGGGCCCTCACAGTCATTAGGGAAGAAGTCATTGTAGAGAAGGCAACCATCTCCCTCATTATCACCAGGCACCTATTGCTGAGCAACTGGTCCTGGGGTAGCTTAGCCCAGGAACCCTGGGAGTGATTGACTGTTGTTACTGGTTCTGGCCATCATCTGGGAAGAAACTCCTCTTGGAGATGTGGATGAGCAAGTGCTTCTGGAGGGCTGTTGAAGACCCAGAAGAGAAAGTTTTTGCCACCAAATTCCTTGGCTTTGTCAAATGGTTCACCATCAAAAACAGATATCAGTGGAGATAATGTACTACTGCTTTGCCTCTGCACCCCAAGAAAGATGGAATTTTTCTATTTGCCATGCAAACCTTTTATTGAAATGTGAGTACCTTTTCTTGTTTGCATCTCTAATGCTTTAGACATTAATGCTTAAATAAATACTATTCATTCATTGATTCACTGATTCATTAATTCCTTGATTCATTTGTTTCTAGTCTTAAAATACTCATCTTTATTTACTCTATTCTTTAATCAAACTAAGAATTCACTGTCTCACAAAAATGTCTTTTTTTAAAAACCTCTTTGATTATACTACTCCCTATACCTGGATCTCTTGCCTCTATATCCACTGAATTTCTACCCTTCCTTTAAAGCTCCAGTCAAATGTTTCCCCTTATATAATGATTTTCTTCTCTTCCATGTCAATAAAGATCTCTCTCTCTTCCTCCTCTCCTCCTTCCCCCACTCTCTGGACCTCACATACCATTTTGCTTACATCTCTGTAATACAGTTATACCTTTGAGTAACCTCATCTTAAAAATTGTGTTCTTTGGGTTATAAGCTACTTTGGTTTCAATCAGAATGGCAAGTAACCTATAGGGCAAGTTGGATATATGTAGGTTGAACCTTGTCATTAATGAGTTGTCCTTGAGAACTAGCATAGAAGCCAGGCAACTTGTGAGTGGTGGATGGAGTCAGAGAACTGCATATAAGGAAAAGTTTCCTAACACTGCGTTCTTCAGATGCAACAGTGGAGTTCTGGAGACATGGGGTCCTAAGCAAGGGTTAGATCAGATGATCTCAGCAGCCACTTCCCACTCTGAGAACCTGATTCTCTGACACCAGAAAAGGAGGTGAGCCAGTAAGGAGTGAGGAGGTACAACTGGGAGACCTGGAAACATGGGGGTATTGTAAAAGACTGGAAGATAGATGGGAAGATCTGGATTTAAATCCTACCTCAGACACTAGTAAATGGGACTAGCTCATTTAGTCTCTCAGAGATCCAAGACAGCTTCCTTAAAAGTTGCAGAACTATATCAAAAGGAATGTTTATTGCTAGTTCTTCACACCAGTGAAACCACAGGTAGCCATCAGGAAAAAAAAATGTTTATATGACATGTGAGATGATATTCCTTGGGGCTTTAGCAGATGTTCAGATGAATAGATTTTTATAATTTGGCCATGTAAAGCCTTTTGAGCAGCCTCCTCCCAGAGCAGTGCAAACAGTTAACCATATATAAGGGCTGCATCAGAGTTTACTGAATAGGGCCCTTGGTAGCTAATTTCCCACTTCTCCAACAAATCAAAGGTATTGTTCTAGGCTCACTTGAATATACAGTGGCCATTACCTTAAATTTAAAACTCATGCCCCCCCCCACAACACACACATACATAGAGTAGAGATATGAAGGCTGTATTGTATCCCTGAGGTCTGCAGAGACTTTGTGTGGTTTTGCCTCAGTGAGATATATGCTGCAGTTGGAAGCTAAAGGGATTACTTTTGAATAGTCATCACAGAGGTTGATTATATCCGTATATCATTTAGCTGGACCCTGCAGGCTATTATTCCATTAGTGAGGCTGGGCCCTGCTATTGTCAAAAAGTTGATCACCTATTGCTAAAAGCCTGGACTTTTCACCAACCTTATCACAATGATTCAGAGGGCGATTATTAACAAAAGTAAAATACAAATTATGGTCTATGAAATTGATTATGGGGCAAATACACTTTTACTACACCAAAGAAATGTTAACTATTTGCCTCATGCTGCTGGTATTAATGGTGAGATTAGATTTTAGTTTTGTAGTTGAGATTTTATTTAGAGCAGTAGATTCTACTTGAGCAGAACGATACCTCCCCTTGCCGAGAGCTGAAGAGTCTCAAGAACTCTTCTCTGAAGTTGGTTTTTCTGGGTGTATTTCAATCACTTTATGTTATCTCTTTGGAAAGTGGCACCATATATCAATGATGGTAAATCAATGCTCCAAGAACAGCCTAATTAGAGAGAGGCTTTATAAGACAGCTATACAACAACAATAGTCCTCCAAAAGAAAACAAAAAATCCAAAAAACAAATCCCAAACCCCAAGCTTTATTTTGAGGAAAACCTGTCAGTGGGGTTGATAATTAGAAAATTATTTCCCATGGCTGAATAAATATTTAACTTGGTTTATTCTTCAGATATTGTCCATATAGTTTCACTGGTTTAATCACAACAATGGAAAAACATATGAGGAATGAGGTTAGTATATTATCAATTTTAAGTATGACTAGTATGACCTGTATGCTATGGACTTATGAATTCTGGGCTTGATCTTCCCCTCTACCCCTAGTTACATGCAAAAACAGGTTCCAACATTCACTTCCAAAACCTTGAGTACCAAATTCTTTCCCTCCCACCCCACTCTTCCCTCAATGGGAAAGCAAGTTACTTTAATATAGGTTAAAAAGTTGTAGTCATGAAAAAACATTACCACAATAATCATATTGTAAAAGTTAACATTATTCCCCCCCCCCCTAAAAAAAAGGGAGAAACCACAAGAAAAAATAAAGTGGAAAAAAAAAAGTCTGCTTCAATTTGTTTTCAACTCTGGATAATATTCTTTATCATAAGTGGGTTTGATCTTGATGACTTCCTTTCAAAATCTCTTTCGCTTATGCCTTTATTTAGGATTTCTCCTGGGAACATAGTAATTTGGCTAATGTCTCTTTAAGGCCCTTAGTTCCCATGCAAGCACTCAGGCTAACAAACAATCAAATATAGGACAAGTCCTTTTAACTCAGCAGAAAATGCAATGGTCTCATACCCTAGCTCATAAACAGTCAAGATGATTCCTCTTCCCACTTTGTTGGACCTCTACTTCCATCTCCCTAGTTACCTATATAATTAATTTGACAAACATTAATTTCAACACTTAATTTGTAAAATATACTATGTTAAATGCAGTCACAAGTAAAGACAAAAAAAAGTACCTCAAAAAGTTTATACTCTATTGGACCCTGCATTATCAATCAATCAGAACGCTCTCCTAAATCTGCTGGCTTTCCCCCTTCTGTTCTCATTCTATTCTATAGCCTTTGATGCCACCTTCTTCCTCTTGTTCCTTGGCATCCACAAACTTGCTATCTCTTGTTTGTTCTTTTTGCTTGCTTCATCTCAGTCTCCTTTCTACTAAGTGTGGGGCTATCCCAACCAGGGCAAAACAAAAGACCATGTCAAAAGGGTTTTAACAAGGACCCAGGATGAGGATATTTCACACCTTACCAAAGAATTCATGCTTTGTCAAGAAATCAGGAGGAGAAAAACAGGAGATTATCCTGTTCCTCCTGGGACTTGCATGCCTAAGCTAGGATGGATAAGTATGAATCCTACCCTATTTTATCATAAATAAATAATTGCATCAAAGTACACCTTTAGATAAAGAGATATTTTGAGAAGTGATCAACTGATTTGGAAATGTTAGCTGATTTTTTAAATGTAAAAAAAATATAAATGGTGTAAAAATGTAAAAAATGAAAATGGTGAATACCTAATAATTAGGAATGCACTTGTGGACTAGTTTTTCTAGGAGTGGTAATGGATTAGTGATAATCCTTTCTTTTTTCTCTGGCTGGCCAAGGATTGGGTTCAGTCCTTTCTCACTTTTTCTAAAGATTATTTTAATTTTTATTTAGACCCTAAACACCAAATAGAATACTTTCATATATATATATATATATATATATATATATATATATATATATATGTATGTATATATATATCATAGTAGAAAAGGAAAAGATTGTACATGAAGCTGTAGATCTCATATTTAGTTTGCTTTTTAAAAAAATATATAATAAAGACAACATATGGTTTCCAAAGAAGTCTTGCTTGTCTGTTCTTCCTTTTTTACCCCTTCTGTTCTCCTTTTTTTCCTCTTTTCTCTCTGTTGGGAGGGAAAAACTGATGCCTTTTTGATTTTTTTTTCTTTTGGTTACTTTTTCACCATCTCCCTTTGCTTCATTTAAAAAAATATCCTTTCCTTGTAACATATATTGTTAAGCAAAAAAAAAAATGGGTCCAAATTAGCCATGTCTGACAATGTCTCATTGTTTTATTTATGGAATAGTTTTATGTTCCTTATTCTGAAATTTAGAAGTATATATAGGTGAAATATTTTTCATGCTCCTTTAAGAATAAAGTTACTTAAAAACTTGCAAAAAGTGAGTGCCCATAGATTAGAGAAGAGCTGGACAAATTATAGCACATTATTATTACCTTGGAAGGAAATGAATAATAAACTGAATTCAGAAAACTGTGAATACTTACAAAGTCTGATGTATAGCAAAGGAAACCAAACTGGGGAGAAAAATTCACAATAACTTCAATAATATAAAGGAACATAATTTCAAGAAGCTATCAGATTTATTGATTGGAATGACTAATCACAGTTCTAGAGATGATGAACCACACTTCCCTCTTCTTAGTATAGAGATGGAAGAATATGACTCAATGTGCAATTGCATTGCTTCACTTTCCTAAAATGATTTTCTTTGTTGCAAGGGAATGTTCTGCATCTCAGAGCAGCTAAGTAGCTCAGTGGATAGAGCACCAATCTTGGAGTCAGGAGGACCCAGGTTCAAATCCAACCTCAGACACAACACTGTCTAGCTGTGTGAACTTGGGCAAGTCACTTAACCCTGACTGCCTTATTTCCAGAACCATCTCTGGTCATAATGATTCCTATCTGGCCACTGGACCCAGATGTCTCTGGAGGAGAAAGAGAGGCTGATGACCTAGCACAGTCCCCCTCACTCAAATCCAATTCATGTGTTTGTCATGGGACTTATATAATTAATTTGACAAACATTAATTTCATGGCCTCACCTCCCTGATGTTGTGGGTCTTCTTTGAGAATGAAGGACAAACAAAAAGTTCACTTGTCATTGGTCCTCTGGAATTGTGATTGGCCATTGCATTGAAAAGAGTTCTGAAGTCTTTCAAAGTGGCTTGTCTTTAAAATATTATCGTTACTGTTTAAATTGTCTTCCTGGTGGTTCTCACTTCACTCAGCCTCAGTATATACATGTCTTTCTGGATTTATCTGAAAACATCCCCTTGTGATTTCTTATTGTATGACAATATTCATTGCAGTTATATTTGCTTAATCCTTCCCCAACTGATACCATCACAAAAAAGTTGCTATAAATATTTTTGTTTATGTAGGTTATTTGCCTTTCTTTAGATATAGGCTCAGTAGTATATCACCAGGTCAAAGGCTATGCACAGTTGGTTGACTTGAGGAGCATAGTTCCAAATTGCTTTGACAGAATTAACACTTATCACTCTTATCAAGCCACCAAGCAGGGCCAAACTTTTCATCTGACTTCAATGAGTCAATTGACAGGAAGGCTTCTGTTTTCTGTTTGCTTTTCTCTTTTGATAGCTCACCACAGATGTGTATTTGGCATCACCAGACATTATCCATCATTATCTGCTAAGTGACTCAGCAGATAAAATGCAGGGTCTGAAGTCAGGAAGACCTTTGTTCAAATCCAACCCTAGATAGTTACTAGCTGTGTAACCCTGGGCAAATCATTTAACCCCTCAGTTTCCTCATCTAATTCTAAAAAAAATCTAAAATCTAAAAATAAGTTTGAGAAGGAAATGGCAAATCATTCCAGTATCTCTGCCAAGAAAACCATAAATGGCATCCCAAAGAGTTGGTTGGATATGATTGAAAACAACTGAAAAACACATCATCTAACACTTATGTAAGCAACAATGATGGTTGAACATGGTCTTGGATATTCTTATTGGTAATTCCAAGCTGTCAAGACAGATCTTACCTGATCTGTAGGTCTTTAGACTAGCTCTACATCTGGTAACTGCATGCAAAATGATGCTGTCTGAAGGTGGGATATATATAGTTCCTTTCCTTTGGCAATGAGGTTCTTTTGTCTGAAGATTCTTGCAAAGGAGCTTGAATAACTGTGATTTATAAGCACAGGCTGATCTGTTTTTAGGCAGGTCTTCATTTCCAAGGTTTTGACCAACTCTGAGCTGTTTTAGGTTCTTGTTTGCTTGCATACATACATAACCCATAGCAGTTCTTGTCTCAAAGATTTCTGTCCCTGCTAAGTTGCAAGTTTCCCAGAGGACCAGAAGCACATCCTAAGATGAAATTATAGGTATTTGCTACCTTAAGTACCTATGATATAAAACAGGTCAAATGGAGCAAGACTGCTAGATTCCTTTAGTGCTATCATCTGAGAGATGATAACCACAAACTCTAATGGGATTGGTTTTATTGTGTCCTTGAAACTTTAAAACCATAAAGAATTTCCTAATGCATTTTGATTTTTCTTGTAGCTTCCATAGGGTTGAAAGCTATCTTTAAAAAAATCTTTAATTAAACATTTTTTACTAATAGATTTTATTTTATTTTCATTCCCAAATTCTCTCCCTTCTCCCATTCCTTTCTTTATCCCCTGAGAAGGCAAGAAATAGAAAACCCATTACAAATTTCCCCCATTAGCCTTAGAAGCTTTTTTAAGCACTAACTGGAGTGTAGAGATCTTGATGTTGTCCCTTTCACTTCTCTAGACTTTCTTCCTCCTCTGTTTCATAGAATTATAGATTTAGAAGAGAAAGTGTACTTAGTGATGACTGAGTCCAAATCCCATCCCCTGAATTGCCATCTAATGCCACCCTATAAATCTTGGATCATATGATTGTCACACACTGCCATCTCTGGGCTTCCCCCCCCCACTATCTCAAAACTGACAGATACAATAATCCAAATGGAAAAAAATTAACTTTTTGTTATGCTGACTCTTTGTCTTGTCTTTGTCATTCTTTCCTTTGTGGTTAGTTTGATTGAAAAGAAAAAGGTTCAGAAATGAATACATCTTTAGGACTTGATTACAATTAGTATCTCAAAAACATTCAAGACATTTGAAAAAGAATTTTTTTAAAAGAAAGAGGCCAGGTGGGGTGGCTAGGTGGTGCAGTGGATAAAGCACCAGCCTTGGAGTCAGGAGTACCTGGGTTCAAATCCGACCTCAGACACTTAATAATTACCTAGCTGTGTGGCCTTGGGTAAGCCACTTAACCCCATTTGCCTTGCAAAAAAAACCTAAAAAAAATAAAATAAAAAGAGGACAGGTATGATCATGTCAGGAAGAACTATCCACAACTTATTCAAGAAGTATCAGTGGCTCATTGTTTTTAGGATAAAATAAAAGCACTTCTCTGTGTCATTTAAAGCCCTTTGCAATCTGGTTCCAACTTGTTTTTTGCTAGACCAGAGTTCTTTTTTAAAATGTTTTTAGGTTTTTATAAGGTTAAGTGGCTTACCCAAGGCCACACAACTAGGTAATTACTAAGTGTCTGAGGTCAGATTTGAACCCAGGTACTCCTGACTCCAGGGCTGTTGCTCTATCCACTGTACCACCTAGCTGCCCCCTAGACAAGAGTTCTTAACCTGGGATGGATAGATTTTGGAGGGAGGGTGGTGGTTTGTGAATTTAGAAAGAAAAAAGTCATCTTTATTCTCATTAACCTCTAACTGAAAGTTAGTATTTCCTTCCATTGTAAATTAAAAGAATTCATTCTGAGAAGTGATCCATAGGTTTTACGCTGTGACTAAAGAGGTTCAACTGTCTTCCAGGATGCCTTTTCTTTTTTTTTTTTAATTGCTGTAGAAATGCTATCTTTTCTTTTTTTAAAATTTATTTATTTATTTATTTTGAATTTTACTATTTTTCCCCTAATCTTGCTTCCCTCTCTCCACCCCACCCCCCCAGAGGAGGCAGTCTGTTAGTCTTTACATTGTTTCTATGGCATATGTTGATCTAAGTTGAATGTGATGAGAGAGAAATCATATCCTTAAGGAAGAAAAATAAAGTATAAGCGATAGTAAAATTATATAATCATGGATTCTTTAAAAAAATTAAAGGTGATAGTCTTTGGCCTCTGTTCAAACTCCACAATTCTTTCTCTGGATACAGATGGTATCTCCATTGCAGGTACCCCCAAATTGTGCCTGGCTGTCGCACTGATAGAATGAACAAGTCCATCAAGGTCGATCAAGGTCAACCCCCATGTTGCTGTTAGGGTGTACAATGTTCTTCTGGTTCAGCATCTTGCTCAGCATCAGTTCATGCAAATCCTTCCAGGCTTCCATGAATTCCCATCCCTCCTGGTTTCTAATTGAAAAATAGTGTTCCTTAATGAACATATACACAGTTTGTTCAGCCATTCCCCAATCGATGGACATTCACTCAATTTTCAATTCTTTGACATCACAAGCAGAACCATTATGAATATTTTTTGGACAAGTGATATTTTTACCCTTTTTCATCATCTCTTCATGGTATAGGCCCAGTAGTAGTATTGCTGGATCAAAAGGTATGCACACTTTTGTTGCCCTTTGGGTGAAATTCCAAATTGCTCTCCAGAAAGGTTGGATGAGTTCACAGTGCCACCAACAATGTATTAGTGCCCCAGATTTCCCACATCCCTTCCAACATTGATCATTGTCCTTTCTGGTCATATCAGCCAATCTGAGAGGTGTGGGGGTGGTACCTAAGTAGTGATTTAGAGCAATTTTTCACATGACTATGGATCACTTTGATTTCCTCCTCTGTAAATTGCCTTTGCATATCTTTTGACCATTTATCAGTTGGGGACATGATGCCTTTCTTGATTCCTTCCCCTTTGTTAATGCTTTCTATGGCTTCCAGTTAAATTACTCTATATACTTTTTTTTTCTGGTAGCATATAACCTTGAGAGCGGAATTGTTCATTTTGTCCTTGGATCTCAGTTGTCTAGCCTGGCTCATGATGAGTACTTTATATGTATTTGTTAAACTGATTTGGAATAGATGCAATAATGATAACAACAATATCATAACAACAAACTAGCATTTAGGCTGATCTGAACTCAGGTCTTCCTGAATCCATATCCATTGTTCCCCCTAGTTGTATGGAGGGATCCAGACCTGTCATTCTCATCATCCTTGACCTGAGAATTTATGTCATTTATTAAATTGTTTGAGGTGCAAGGAATAAAAACCTAGAACACAAAGAAAGAAAGATTCATTTGAAATATTTTCAGTGATCTTAAAAAAAGAAGTTGTATAAGATAATGAGAAATTCCATTAAGGCTCACCCTTTTTATGCCTCATTTATTTGAGGAGAATAGGATTTGGGAATAGGATAAAGAGTAAAACTGATTTCATATTCATCTCTTATGTTTATTGAACTTCTTAGGAGCACTGTGCTTATTATTATCCATTTAGGAGTTTCTTCAAAGGTTGCAAATTGAAAATCATCCAAGAAATGATGAGGAAATTCACAGTGGATACATACAGGCTATTAAATAATATAAATGGGGAATTAATTGAAGAACAGTAAAAGATGACATTGAAGAAAAGTGTGAGAAAAAATGGGTTGGTCACATGATAAGGGATAATTATGTTGGACAATCCACATTTTCTATTGTAAGGCCAAGAAAGAGTGAGGAAGGTCTCTCACATGTGGGTGGATGGATCTCCAGGTGGTGAATATAAGAGAAGACATAGGCAAAGAGGCATAGGATGGGCAGATGTAGAGGTATACTGATCTGTAATGAGAGATCATGGATCTCTTGGATTTATCTGAGCATAGTTGTTGAGTTATCCAGTGTCCCTTGAGTGCTTCAGATAAAGGGTGCTATAGAAATGTAAGATGACTACTTTATTCGGTCCCAAATGAAGCAAGCTATGCAAACATACTTTCTGCCAAGGGCCTAAGTGCTTATTTATTTGAGGTAACAATTTAAGAGAGACAGTGGGGATAATGGAGAATAGGAGATGAAGTGCTTTATTTGAAGTCAGGAATATCTAGGTTCCAGTCTTGCTTCTGAGTGACTTTGGGAATTTAACCTCTGATTCTCAGGTGGTTTTAAAAATCTGCTAAGTTATAGACATAAATGGTGTAATGCTGACATTATGAAGCACTGCCCTTATAATGATAAGCAAGGTAAGGATTAACATCTCAGTTTAACAGAAGGGGAAATTGAGACTTAGAGAGAGACTAAGTGACTTGCCCAAGATCACAATTGATTAGTGGTAGAGCATGGACTCTAGCTCAAGCCTCTTCTCCTTCAGTATCCTTGGCTCCCAGGTGAGTTACTTTTCCCTCCATTTAATTTTTCATAGAAATGAATCTAATAAAGATTTTTTTTGTTCTTCATTTTCAAAGAAGATCATGACATCAGGGAGGTGATGCTATGTTAAGCAAGTGAATTAGATTTGAATGAGATGGGACTGTGCTAAGTCACTAGTCTCACTTTCTCTCCAGAGCCATCTGGGTCCAGTGGCCAGATATGAATCAGGATGACTGGAGATGGCTCTGGATGTGAGGCAATCAAAAAAGATAATGACAGGAAAGAGTGATGAGTTAGGTTTCAGAAGACCCGGGTTCAAATCCAAACTTTGTCATTTAATATCAGTGTAATCTTGGGCCAGTTACTTAAGTTCTCTGAACCTCAGTTCTCTCATCTGTAAAATGAGGCTGTCCAAGATGACCTCTAAAGTCTTTCATGCTCCAAACATAAAAGGAGGAAAATAGGACCTAAGAAATGATGATCTTTAGACTAATCTCTACCAGGGTGATATGTGTATTGGTTCATTTCCACTGACTGCTTTACAAAAGAGCCTACCAGCATGTTTGGTAACAAGATCAGTCAGCACCTGTCTTCTGTACAGTTGAGACACCAGGATAATTCCATATGCACAAAGGAAGCAAGGTGAGGAAACACAAGAGCCTGTTAGGCAACTGTGTCACATTAACAAGTGAGGCAGTACCAATGCACCGGAGTTTTAATCTGTGGGGAGTTGCTTGCTGCTGGTCTATTTAATTCTTAATCTTTGGTTTATTATTTAATTTTTGGTTGCTTTTGAGACATGTTTCTAATCTAATAGCTAAAAAAATGTTTTCCTCCCCAATCTCTGTACCTGGGGACCCCATTTCTCCCATGACCACAAACTTGAAACTTCAACTGGAGAATAGCTGAGCTTTGAACTAGGACAAAGCCGAATTCAGGGTTTCCATTAGTCCTTCTCTTGCCTTCCTTTCATTATATTTTTGACTCAACCCCTAATGGATTCAGCTTCATAAAGTCAGAAAAAGAGGGAAAGAAAGCAATTTATTCATGTTTTCAACAGAGCTCACTGCAGACATGAAATTTCTCTAAAAATGCAAATCATTTGGTACCACACAAGTGAAACTGACCCGCTAAAGCTCTTGGAGGAAAGCTCTTTCCCAGGGCTAATGTTTTTATATCCAAAGATTGAATAAATCGATCCATTTATTACAACACCTCCTTAGTGTTGTTATTGTTGCTGGTGTGTGTGTGTGTGTGTGTGTGTGTATTTCCCCTTGGAAGAATGTTTCTAAGGAGGTTATTCTTTATCACCAAGAAAATTGATTATGCTTGTTAATTTGCCTTTTTATCCCAGATATATCAAAATAAATACCATAAACATGTGTAGAAGAAATCAATAGAGATCTGTTCAAAATCAAAATGATCAAAAAAAGGATTTAAGAAGCATCCAGTATATAAAATCCTAAGGTCCAAACTAAGCCTTTACTTATGTAATATGCCGTTAGACAAGCTCAATATAAACCTGAGAGAAACTATTTCTGAAGAACAGAAACGGTGTGCTTGGGGTTTCATTAAAAAAAAATCCCCAGAAGGCTGACCTATCCAAGGTATTTAATGCAGACATTCATTTTAAAAAAGATTTCTTGTCTTATGTCCAGCCACTCTTGTTAATTCATGGGGCCCCCGTCTCACAGATGTGCTTTTTTATGTTACATAAAGCAAAAATTACACTTAACAAGTGTGAGTTTGCTCATAAAAAATAAATAAAACTGTCCTCTTAAAAGCCAGGATACTATGAAGAAAGGCTATCCGTCATTCTTCTCCAGGAAGATGAGGACAATGAGAAATAAAAACCACACACTAAGAGTTTCCTGAAATCTTAGATCTGCCCTGGGTCATTACTACCCATACTTTGCAGAGCCTTATCAGCAACCCAGGTGTTCAAGGGGAAATGTCACTTCACTTTTTTTCTTAACTTTCTGAATGAACTTTTATCCATCATTGACCTCCCTTCATGATTAATAAATTGAAGCTTTGGAGACAGTTATCTTAAGGTACTGATCTTAGAATATTAATATAATGTTTATAACCCAATGTCAACAGAATTGATAATGTTTGATGTCACTGACATGTCATTGATTGAAATTGTTTTACAAGGAATATGGTGAAAGATCTCTCCTGGTTTCCCTATCTTCTCTTAATCCTAGTGCCTTTCCACTGTTAATCATTTCTTATTTATCCTACATATAGATTGCTTTGTATATATATGTTTGCATGATATCTCCTCCATTAGATGTAAGCTTCTTGGGGGTTGGAACTGTCTTTTACATCTTTATAAA
Source organism: Macrotis lagotis (assembly GCF_037893015.1). Lineage (NCBI taxonomy): Eukaryota > Metazoa > Chordata > Mammalia > Peramelemorphia > Peramelidae > Macrotis > Macrotis lagotis. Next base: position 122,469,419 of record NC_133660.1, on the reverse strand, counting down.
TCCTCAGTACTGATTTATCCTCAGTAGGTATTTAATAAATGTTTAATTAATTGGTTGATTGATGTTGATCTTGTGACTGCCACTCAATGTTCATTCATTCATTCAACTTGTACTTACTGAGCCTCAACACCTTACACTAGTAACACACTTATCTGACCATAGTAAAGGGGTCAAATTGAGGATTTGCTCAAAATGAATTGATTATTTGCTTATATGGATAGAGTTTAGGGAGGAGGAAGGTGGTATTCCTGAAGAATGGTAAGTATCTAGCATGTTCTAGGATCAAGCTTTATAGAAAGATGGGAAAGAGAATATCTGGACAGTGATGAGTTCTTCAAGAGAATAACTCTCAAATATGTGACTTTGGAATTGGAGGACCTTGTCATGGAAAAACTATTACTGTAGATTCTTCCCTTGGCTACAACTATGAGTCATTGAGTTGGGGCAGGTCCAATGAAAAGAGGTTGTTTTGCTAGCACCCCACAGCCCCTTTCATTTTTTGAGAGGGAGTCCAAGCCCTTAGGGTAGTTCCAAGAGGGTGGAAATCTATATTGGTCATGGGGGGGAGGTGAGGATGAGACTCATTGAAAATTGGATGTATTGGATGAAAATTGTATGTGTTGTTTAAAGGGTACTGGTGAGCTTTTAGTGGAATTTTGAATTTTTTGTAGAGTCAATAATGGTAGTAGAAAGAGGAAATGGAGAAAGAGTATTCAAAAATACTCATATTGGGGGATAGGTACTAAACTTGCGGTTTCTTTGTGATAAGGAAATTCCAAGTGAGGAATCTCCCTGCACCAAGGAAGGTCAGCACCTTCTTTGTAATTTACAGTGTTAGAGAGATGCTTAGAGCAATGAGAGAATAAGTGACATTTCTAGGGTCACACAGGAAATATGCATCAAAGGAAGAATTTGAATCTATACCTTCCTGGTTTTGACATCTCTTCCTGTTTTATCAAGCCCTTAATAAATTTTTTCAGACTATCAAGATATCAAAATAGACATATTTCTTCACCAGTTGAGAACTAAGGATAAAGAAAAGGCAATTTTCATGGCTTATACTATTTAAGTAAGTTAAACTTGAAGAAATGGCAATATTGACTAATCTTCAAAAATCCATTTATGTGAATATTCTCAGATACTCACCATTACCTAGTTTAGAATACTGAATGGGAAATCAATATACTTTACATTTTTCTAGTATGATGATCTTGGAATCAGAGATTCTTAAGTCAAATCTTATCCCTTCATACTTCCAGGACTTTTTAGAAGGATAGGGTTTGGAACACAAACAGATAAAGCATTTGTTAAATTCTTATTAAGGGGTTAGGTGAATACAGATACAAACAAGCAAGATCCCTGACCTCAAAGAGCTCACATTCTGAGAAGAGGTGATAGCATATAAAGGAGAGTAAAGGTGAAGAGGGAAGGAGAGAAGAGATGAGAATAGGGAATAGTTACATGTTCTACAGATGATTTTGAAGTACAGTAGAAGCTTGGATCCAGGTAAGATAAGGTGGAAACTCACCAATCAGAAATTAGTGTAGTTCCAGGGAATGAAGTACAGGGTTCCAGTGGGGATAGAATTGGGAAAGGCATGCAGTAGAGATGGCCAGAAAGACTTCTAAGCACTTCTTGGATGCTAAAGTCTATTACTAAATTTTCACCATCGATATTTATGTTTAATAAATTGGCAGGGATGGGCGGCTACGTGGCATAGTGGATAAAGCACTGGCCTTGGAGTCAGGAGTACCTGGGTTCAAATCCGGTCTCAGACACTTAACACTTAATAATTACCTAGCTGTGTGGCCTTGGGCAAGCTACTTAACCCCATTTGCCTGGCAAAAATCTAAAAAAAAAAGAAATTGGCAAATGCTATAAATTAAGGCTTGATGGTTTTTTCCTCTCTAGACTTAAAATAATGAAGAAAATGTTAACAATGTGATTTAAATTCATGTGCACAATTCTCCCCCCCCCCCCAAGAAGAGCTGATCGTTAAATATTTACCAACACACACCCTGTACACGTTCCCTTAAAATTTCAGGTCTATGATCCCATAATCCTCTTCTGATGATTTATTTTTAGTATAGGTAAAATAAATAAAATAAATCCAGTGTATGGATAAAGAAGGCATTTTAATGCCAAAAGATTCCATATTCCATAATCTATTGAAGGACATTCTGGCTCTAAGACACTTGATTTCAACTATGCCCTTGAATTGATTGCTCCCTAGTTTCTTTCCCTCTTGCTGACCTGTTTCCTTGTTTTAAATCTCATCATAAAATTCTCCTTTTCTCTTTGGCACTTGTTATCTTGCTTGGTGTTGAGTGATACTTTTCATTAAGATGCTATACAAACAACATATTTTGAATGGTGTTAAAGAGAATCTAGTGCTTTATGCATATCAATGATGGCTCTCTGAGGCCACCTTTACTGAACTATAAAATATAAACTAGGTCTAGTAAAGGACTCCGAACTTGCAGGAAGGAAAATGAGCACAGTCTCTTTACATAGAGAGCATTATTAAAGAGGGAGACATTCACTGAGGTCTCTTTGAAGGAGTAAGAAAGAGCAGTTAATCAGAGTTCTCTGATTGTTAACTCTATAACTAGTTCTTTATGTATAAAGTATTGTAATGCCCCTAATACCTGTAGTATTATTTGTTTAAATCAAGGATTATATTTGCACAGGAAAAATATGCTGGTTTTTAATTAAAACAAATAATTTTCTTAGTGTGTAGGTTTTGATCATACACACCAGCTACAGCCTTGAGCACTTTTCCTTTTGCAATAACCTCTTCATTGATGTCTTTGTTTACAATTCTTCCCCTTTCTCATCTAATCGTCATACTACTTATTGCCAGAATAATTTCCCCAAACTATTGCTTTGATAATGTTTGTACTTTTGTTAAAAACCTCCAATGATTCCTCATCTGCAGAACTAAAAAAACCATACTCTGTAGCCTGGATTTCCAGGCTCTTCATTATTCTGCTCCTGAACATATCTCCTGCTATTCATTGACAGTATCCATCCTCCATTTCACACAACTTGGTTTAATGGTCCCTCTCCAAACACAGTTTCTGCCTCCTTACCATCTTTACTGAATGCCTCATGCAACTATAGCTATTTGAGAATCCAACTAAAATCTCCCTCAATCTCCATCTTTGGGAAACTACATAGCCTTATGGCAGCTAAGTGGTGGGGGCTAAAGTGTGTTGGACTTATCTTCCTGAATTCAAATCAACCTCAGACACCTCCTAGCTGTGTGGTCCTGGGCAAGGCACTTCACCCTGTTTGCTTCAGTTTCCTCATCTGTAAAATGAGCCATTTTAGTATCTTTGCTAAGAAAATCCCAATCTGGATCACAAAGAGTCATACATGATGGAAATGACTGAACAACAACAACACATCCTTATCATTTCAGAACTCTCTTAAAGTCTCTCATAATCATTAAAGTTTGAGGGTCTCTTCTTCCAATGATATCTTCTAGTATCTCATGTTCACATTGGTTAACCAAGGTTCTTTAAAAAATCATAGAAGTAAAAGCATTTGCAAACCTTAAAACACCATATAAATATTTGCTGTTATTATTATTTTTATATTAAAGTTTTCTCTATACATCTTATCTTCTCTGTTAGATTATAATTCCTTCAGGGATTATGCTTTAGCTACTTCTTCATGATCTCCACTGAGCCTAGTGCTATCTCATGTCTATAGCAGACACTGAGTCAATAGTTGCAAATGAAGGAATTAAATTCAGCAAAGGAAGCATGAATTATTCTATAGTTTTTAATAATAAAAACTCACTTATGTCCTAAGACTTTCCAGTTTACAAAGCAATTTCCTCACAACATCCCTATTGTCCCTACTTGGCTACTTTAATCTGATCTTAATATGCCCAGATGATTAACATAGTATTTTAATTTTTAAAATAGTGAATAGAGTTACTAGCTCTTATAAAAACTTGCCTAGATTTTATAGAAAACTAAATGTGAAAATTACAGATATAATGTAAAATAGAACTTTCAGACTTAGGTATTAACTTGTTATTCTCATTAAATGAATAGGCAATATAGTTGTTGAAATCTGATTTTCCTTTTTAATGTCATTAAATATTATATATTATTAAATAAATTTAATATTAAAACCTGCTTTCTCTGTCCTAAAATGTCCTAATAAGATAACAGTAGCTAGCACTTAAGATTTGCAAAGACCTTTACATATACTGAATTATTTGAACTTTCCAACAACCCTAGATAGGCTCTATTATATCCATTTTATAGATGAAGGTTAAAAAAGAAATGATTTGCCCAGAGTTACATAGTTATTGAGTATTGGAGACAGATTCAAACTCAGGTCTTCCAAGCACTTTATTACCTCCCAATCCAAGTAATGGAAACATTAACACCACCATTTTGTAGGAAGGGAAACTGAAGCTCATAGAGAATGACAGTCTTGATGCTCAAGTGCCCGAGGTTTCTGGGAAAAGGTAGAGCTGGGGTTCAAACATAGTCTTCCATGTTTCTAAATTCATCTCTAGGACACACCATTTCTCCATGTTCTTTATGCTTTCTTTGAGTCTACAGTTAAAATGACACCATGACCTGTGCTTCTCCCTTCTACCCCCCCCCCCCCCCAATTCTCATCATTATCTTCTACTGAGAATCCAACAATTTTAATTTGAAAAGCACTAATTAAATACTTGGGTCAGGTCCTGAGTATGGTGTTGGGTACTGGGGATGACTCAAAGTAGAGAAAACACATGGTTCCTACCCCCATGGACATTACACTCCAAAAGGATAAGAGCCAAACACAAATAACTTGAATACATCTTAGACAGGCTAAGGAATTTGATATTTAAATTTTTATCCAAATGTATGGTCAGGTGTCAGCAAAGTGCTTTGTGAAGTGTCTAAGGGCAAGGGGGTTCATTACAGATTGGGTTGATCAGAGGAGGTTTCATAGAGAAAATGGCTGATAAGTTGGAGCTTCCCAGATAGGTTAGGAAATCAGATGGAGGAAGGGTTAAGTATTTCATGCATAAGGAATGACATAAGAAAAATTATGGAGACTGAAAAATATGGGGTAGATATGGCTAAGTTATGTGGGATAAGATTGGAAATACAAAATGGTACTATATTGTAAAGCTCCTTGAATAAATAACAGGGGTATAACTTGATTTGGAAGGCTATCTGAGCTCTGCAGAGTTTGGGGAAGAGGGTTAACAAGTTCAGGTCTATGCATAAGGAGGATCAATCTGCTATGAATGAGCATTAAGAAGGATGATTGGAGGTAAGAAGATGTAGTAGGAGGGCACTGAAGTAGTCTAGGTTAGAGAGGTTTCAAATACATAGCCTTTGGATCACATAGAGCCCACAGCACTCCCCAGAGTGGTCCAAACCTGATAGAAATATAACAGGAAAATATTTTAACAAAATAAATACACAATTAAGCAAAGATAATGTATTTTAAAACTAAGTCAATGGTGGCTCATAGGAATTCTTATGTATGGTTTATCCTCAAAAGTTCCACCCTTCCCCCTTTCTATTTGAATTGGAAACTAGTCTGGGGGTGGTGGTGATAAGGACATAAATATAAGAGTCTGGATGACAGATATTTTGGAATAATATTGAAAATGATTGAATATGAGGGTAAAGGGAAATAGGAATTAGACATAGAAGAAAACTAAGTGATGGCATCTAGACTGAAATCCTCATTTTATAGATAGGAAAAACAAGGTCCAGATGGGTTAAATGACTATGATCACATGGCTATTAATATGAGTGTCAGGATTTGAACTCAAGGGCTTTGATCCAAATCTCTAATTATACTCAGGAAGAATGAAAGATAGGAGTGTGGTTTCAAACATGGAGACTGGGGAATGATAGTGCCGCTGTCAGTCATATCAAAATCAGAAGGAGGAGAAGGCTGGCTTTGGTGGAAAGATAATAAGATTTCACATTTGGAATACAGCATTTTTTAGTTAAAGAAACATTAAATAAAGTGTGTGAAGCTTGAGATTTATTTGACCTTGTTCAGATCTTCATACGAATCCACGTTCAGCCAACCACCTTTTTCCACATGTAAAAGAAAAAATAAGTTCATTGCAATATTCCTTTGATATATCTCAACCTTTCTGTGAAGAAGGTTATTATGGTTGGGCTGGATCCTTTCTAAATATGGCTTAAACATTTCATGAAGGAAAAAAATAGCCACCTTTGCAGAATGACCTCTACTCAGGTCAGGTTGAAATATTTTTTGAGCCCAAGTAGCAATATTCCTTCTGTGTTATTATTTGCTGCATAATTTACTCTTGATCAACAATCCCCCTTTTCCAGTTAGGCTGCTCCAGTGATTTGGGGGTGTCAATCAAAATGGAGAAACTGATGGTGACATTATTGGAATCAAAATCCAAGAGCAAATATAGTATTATCTCCATCCCAAATCCTTAAGACTATCCCCATGGGCTGGGGGGAGACTGCCATATGAGGAAAAAAAAGATTGTCCACATAGGGGCAAAAAAAACTGCCCACATGGCGGGAAAAGACTACCCATAGGGTCATAACTTTTAGTAAAGTTTAAGATGAACAGGGAGTATTCTCAATGGAACACTGCACTGGATGACTTCTAAGGTCCCTTTTAGTTTTAAAATTCTTTGTCAAAAAATTTTAAGGCTAGACTTACAGAGGTGACAGTACTCATGTGTTCATTTTCATTGAAGATAAAATTAAAAGGATTAGGTTTACCAGATTGCAGGATGCATTTTCATTGAATGTTAAAAATTACAGCCGTAATATGTTACAATTATCTTTGGATGATTAATAAGGAAACTTTGAACTTTTCTGGAATTGTTTACATATAAGGTTATCTGGAAAGATTTTCTCCAGAACTGTGATTTAAAGTCAGACAGGATGAATCTTGGTATAGAAAACTATTTAGAATTTTTTTTTAATCTTGTGAGAATCCAAATAATTCTCTGGATTTGGTGACCTCTGAGTTTTTGTGAAAAGCTGACTTTTATCTCCTTTGTTATCTCTGATTTTTTAAATCTCCTTTTACTAGCTATTATTTCTGCCTTTCCCCTTTCTAGAAACTTTCATCCTCCCTATATATACATAACTTGACCCTTGCCTTGGCAACCAACCCTGAACAGTTGTCTCCCTAATGACATCTTGCATCTCCCTTATGATGCTTGTGACATCAGAAATGAGAAAACAACCAGATATGACTGAATAAAAACCAGATATGACTGAATAAAAACTCAAAACTCTTCCCTCCCTATCAAAACCAAACTGCCCTAGGGTGAGGGTGAGAAAGGATCCAACTGTTTTTCCACTGACTGACTAAGAGGGGTGATTGTATAGGTCAAGCTCTATAGAAGATACCTTTCTATAAAACTACCCTCTGACTTCCCTTTCTCCCTCCTTATCTTTGAATTGTAGTGATTCTAGGGAAAAAATTTTGTTTCATGGGTCATTTAAAGGACTGGTGATAGACCTGATCAGGGACGGCAGGCAGTAAGTAGGTGGCAGGTGAGGCTGAGATGAGCTTCACCTGTATTTCATAAAGGTAGAACATGTGGGGAGATCTGAAGATAGCATAGAGCTAGTGACAAGATTGGAATCAGGAATGGATCTATCCGCAGCTCTCTCTCATGGGGTTCCTTAGCTAAATGAAGAGAGAGGGGCATTATTGCTAAAGTGAGTGGGACCCGGCTTAGGGAAGAGGAAAGAAGCTGAAATCTGGCCCTGGCTTCCTTCTCTCAATATTTGTTTATTCTTATATAGTATATATAGGGGCCTTTGTTTCATTTTCTGTCAGAGTTTAATATAGACTGCCTTCAACATGAAAATTAAAGGGTTTGGGAGTGGTTTTGACTATTATTTGAAAGAGTTCCAACCTCATTCCACTTCTAGAAATCAGGTTTAGGTGCAGAATATGAAGAAACAATCAACCTTGGTGTACCTGATTATTGAGACATTAAGTAGGGAGCTACCTAATGGGCTCTCATGGGTCAAAGCCTTTTTGGCAGAAGCTTTGGGATGTCCTCTAGTTTCTGTCCATGGGAAGCTAGTGTTTCAGGTCTCTACTCCCCTGGAGACACAATATCCTACCCCTATACAAGAAAGTCTACTTTTTACTGAAAATTTAGCTCTGATCAGCAACAAGGCTCAAAAACTCAAAAATATTGACACTGAATCTTGTTTCAGACATTGTCTAGCTGTGAGTGAGATTTTATGTTCTTATAGTCACTCAGTCTAAATCTATGATTTTATGATTTCAGTTCCCCCATGCCCTTCACCCAGAATTCCTCTAAGAAAAATTACTTTAAGCTTTATTGGCCTGGCCTATAATATACTTTAGTGAAAAACCTCTAAGTCCTAAACCACTGGGACCTATTGGAACTTGTCTACTCTCAATCCCTCAAATGTTCCACATATCCTGTTAGTCAGCAAGTCTTGTTGATAGAGTTGTAATCTGTCCCCTTCTTAGCCTTCTCCCAACCACCATTCTAGGTCACAATTTATTAATGGTCACAATCTATTTTTAAAAGAACTTCCTTGAGTGACTTATTTCTATACACACACACACACACACACACACACACACACATTCAGTTTTGCCAGCATTTATTAGACAACCATTTTGTAAAAGAGCGAATAGTGTGATGATAGGGATTTGGAAAAAAGCAAACGTGAGAAGGCACATTCTCAGCTCTCCAGTGGGGTTCACAATATTTACACAGTGAACATCCAATACATTTGACTATAAGCAATCAATGATAAATGATTTAGAGGTAATGGTGTGCTGGGAATGAACCAGTTATCTATGACACACTTTTTAGTCTGTATTACTAGGGTTTTTTCCATTTTCTTAAGCAGAGAAAAACAAAACAATAAAGCCTGATTTGTTTCTGATAGATGATTTTTGAATTGTAAATCTATTTTTGGAAGAGCTGACTTTGACCCATGTCTAATTATAGGAGTAAAGAGCAAAATGCCTTATGAACTCTGAGGGGAACTCAGAGAAGGCTTTTATGGATGGGAAGGAACACTAAAGTTGGCCTTTAAAGGATGGGTAAGAGCAATGATATTCTAGATGCAAGGGTTCATGACCTGAGAACTGGTTAACTATATCAAAAGAATTGGTTTTCTTTAATATATATTTAGTTGAATGCATGCATATTCACATACTTAAAATATTTAGAGTTTAGTATGTAGACAGATTAAAGAATGAGCAAAAAAGCATGGAAAGCCTGCATAGGGGATGGTTAGGAGTTCAGTTTGTCTGAAGCTTGGAAGTGAGGTAAAACTTAAAAAGGTTGGGTGATGCCAACCAAAGGAATCTAAGAAGAGAGAGACTTGTTTATGAAGGCTTTTAAATGGTTGTATCATGTATACATTTGTATATGGTAGTGCATGAAAAGGTATCAGAAAGGATATTTGATGATTAGAAAAGGAAATTTGGTTTTTTAGTGAAGACTGCTGGAGGGACCATGAATTCTACTGTTATCTATGCAATTTCAAGAAAACTAGAAGTGGGTACCCAGTAGGTTGAGCTGACACCTTGAATGTATAGAAGGACACAAGCCTTTTTAGGGCAGACTATATATATATATATATATATATATTTGTCATCACAAGCCCAAGTACTTTGTTCATAGTAGGTGCTTTGTGTGTTCATTGTACTGATGCTGGTTTTAGATAATTAATTTAAGCAAAGATTTAATGAGTATAGATTGGATGAAAAAGCAGTTCTTAGAATCATATAGAGTTGGAAGTGATTATAGGGTGAATCTAGCTTCATTCCCTTCATTTTACAAGGGAGGAAACAGCATCAAGGGAGCCAAGAGACCTGTTTCAAGGTCACAGAGATAAAAGTGACAGAGACCAAATTGGAAAGAAGGTCCTTGAATTCTAGAGTGAGCACTCTTTACTATATAAGAATAAACAAGAATTAAAAAATAAATACTAGGTAAACAAATTCCCCTAGTAAGCTTTCATTAAGAGCATCATTTGATAGTTTTGGTCTGACTTAAGAGAAATCAATTCTTAAGCCCCGAGCATTTTTTGTTATCTACCTGCAGACCAGTAGCATGAACTAGTCAACGTCTCTAAACTTTGTGAAAAACTTATTCAATAACATTAAAAAAACAGCATAGTCAGAAATATTTTAAAGGGAATTCTCATTTATAAAATACCTACTATCATTATTCTAACTCTTTACAAATATTTCATTTGATCCTTATAATGGCATTGTTTTCATAGATGATGAAACTGAGGCAAACAGAAGTTAAGTGATTTGACCAGGGTTATAGTCTAGTAAGTGAGAACAGATTTTCAAGTTTTCCTGACTCCAACAACAGCACTTGACCCCTGAGTCAACTTCTGCCTTTTACAGAGGTTTGGAAGAGTGCTCAACCTGATTCTTGGAATTTCCTCAAGATGATAAAAATTTAATCTGAATAATCATTTCAACTTCTTAAAGCAGAGCAATTGAAGAATTTCTATTGCCATCCTTTTCAGATCCCTGAGAATAAATGCAATGCCCTACTCGACCCAAGGTACAGTAACTCTTTCTCGAGCTCAAAATGGATATTGATTTTCATTCCAAACTCTAATGCCAAAATTAGCCGTGTCAGATTGAATTAGAAGTGGATGGTTTACAGTGAACGAATTCAAGAGCGAACCAGTCACACTGTCTAACTACCATCCTCATGTTCTTTCTTTCCTTTTCCTATGTGTTTTAGAGGCTGCTGAGAATGGATGATGGGGGTAATGATAGTAATGGTGAGCATTTATTAAGAACTGACATTTATGTATCACTTTATGGTTTATCAAGCACATCTGGTTATATTATCTGATTCAAGTCACTTAAAGACTCAGTTACTTAATTTTTTAGCTGATATGACATCTGGTGATAAGATAGTAAGAATTGTGCCAGATTCAGAAAACCTTAGATCTCAGCTCTTCTCCAGAGTCACTTTGGATAACTCTGCATGCATTCACTCAACTGTGAAAATAGTCTTTTTAAAGCACAGGTATAACTATGTTTTTCCCATTCCCTTTATTCCCTAATATCTCCTGGATCAAAATCTCTTTTGCCATTCAAAGTCTTTTATAAGCTGGCTCCCCCTGCTTTTCTAGTCTGGTATATGCATTCATGTGCTCAGATTCCAAATCCAACTCTCTTTCCATGGCACCACAGAATGTGCACTGTGTGGTTTTCTATCAAAGGGAAGAGACAGAAGATCCATGAGGATAAAGTTAGCTATTATTTTATAGAGTATTATATTGATAATGAAGCATCAAACATCCAAGCAACATTCCTAAGTGAAGCCCAAACCACATTAAAATGTAATTTGGAAACATTTAACAAATCAAATAAAAATAAAATTGAAAATAATGTGGTTTTCTAAGGGAACATATACTTGCACATTGAGATTTTTCTCACCATTCCTTTGCTGATATTATCTCATTTGAAGTAAGTGTTAAATTATTATATAAAGGCTGAGAGAGGGATCAACTAATTTTCCCAGGGTCACCTAGTTAGTAAATACCCAAGGGTGGGATTTGAACTTGGGTCTTCCTGATTCCAGGTCTTGTGTTTTATTACCTATAGCACCTATTCACTATAAGAAGATACATGTATAGATGAACATTTGTAGAAAGTTGAGGTGAAATAAGATGTTAAAGTATTTGAACATTTTTCAAAATGCTCCTTCAATTCCCGTAACTTTTAAAACTTTATTCAAAGGGATCTCAAAAAAAAATTTGGGTGCCAGCTGTCTAGGCAGTAGTCATACTCTTATGATCTGACCTTAATCTTGTCAACTTTATTACTTTACAAGAGGAGGAAATTGAGCTCAGAGAGGTTATAGAACTTGCTATATGGCACCCAGCTAGTGTCAGAGCTAAGTTTGGCAGCTGTGGTGGTGGGCAGTGCCCTTCACGCTTCTATGAATCTTCAGAAGGCTTTTGGATCTTTCATCCCCCAGTCACAGGATCGTATTGAAAAGGTTGTCTATTCACACTCCTACCATTTAGAAAAGGGGTGAGCTTAGTTAATATGGAATATCTCTATTTTTCCAATTTTACTTGCAGACAAGACCAGGGGAATGAGATATTTTAAGTGTCACTAGTAGAGTGAAGGGTTCTTATCTTGGTTCTGCCATTTATTAACTTCATCACTCTGGGTGGCAGTCTCATTATGATCATCTGTAAAATGGGAGGAAGGATTAGATAGGACCTCCAAGTCCTTCTCCAGCTCTAAAAATTCCATGTTTCTAAACTTTGTTAACTCTCAGATTTAGTTTCCCCATTTCAAAAAGGATATAATATATAATATATAATAACTTTTGCCCCAACTTTTTAGTGAGATAATTTATATGGTTTATCAATCATTTTTGTATATATTATTTGATTTCCATTTATTACCTGTATGACTTTGGGCAAGTCACTTAGGGATTCAATTTCTTTAATTGATTTGACAGCATAGATAGTCAAAATGGATATATATATATATATATATATATATATATATATATAGACCAAGATTACAAAATCTGAATTAGAAAGTATTTCAGGGATCATTTCATAGTCCAACCCATACCTCAACATAAATCCCTTTTAAAACATGTTGTCATTCAGCTTTTATTTGATGACTTCTAATGAAGGGACATCTATCCCTTACAGAGGCTATTCATTCCACTTCTGGACTGCTTGAATTATGGTTTTCTTTATATTAGGCCAGAATTTATCCCTCTCTAACTTTTCCTCCTTTGTAGGTTTTTCTGCCTCTAAAGACCAAGCAGAACAAGTTAAGTCTCTTTTTCCTCCCCTCCCCTCCCCTCTTCTCCCTTCCTCTCTTCCTCTCCCTCTCTCTCTCACACACACACTTTGTTGACCTTTAGTTATTCTGTACTCAATTCTTCTTTCTAGGCTAAATATCCTTAGATTCTTCCACTAATCTCATATATTAAATGCTTTTGAGGTCTTTCACCATCTTGGTCACTATCTTCTCAACTTCCTCTGGTTTCATAATGACTTTTCTAAAATATGGTGCTCAGAGCCAAATAGAACATTCCAGAACTGATCTTCCTTAGTTCTTAGATTCTCTCCTTGCACATATCAACACAGTAATTTTCCCCCACATTTGCCTTTTTTTTGTTGATCAGTCACATCATTGCCTCATCTTAAGCATATAGATCCTTTATTGGATAAACCAGTAAAAATTCCTCCATCTTACTTGTAAAATTGTTTTACTCAAACACACAAAATGTTATATTTGTCTCTATTGTCTGTCAAGTTCTTTTGGAGTCTGATTCTGTCACTCAGGGTTTTATGCCTCCCAGTTATTTCATCTACAGATTTTACAAAAATCTACTCCTTTATTCCAAGTCATTGATAAAATGAGATTTAAGGACAGATCTCTGGGAACATATCACTTAGAGACCTTCTGAGTTGATATCATGCCATTAATGACTACTCTTTGGGTCTGGCCACTCAAGCAGAACTTAATCCATCTGACTATGCCATCTATCTGTATATTTCTTTCATAAATAGGATGCTATCCTTGTCAAAGTTTTGGTATAATGTTTTTGCTAGATCTATAGCATTTTCCCTGACCTACAAGTCTCTTTGAGAGCTGTCAAGCAAGTATTAAGTTCTTGTTATGTGACAAACATTGTGAAGGAAATAAAAATTCTCATTGAGGGAGACAAATAATAAAGTCCCTAAATATAAATATACAAAAAATAGTTAAATATAGGATATTTTGGAAGAAAAGTCACCAGCAATTGAGGAAAAGCATCAGCAAAAGCTTCATGAAAAAGATGGTGTTTGAGCTGCATATTAAAGGAGGAGGTTCTAGAAGGGGTTGGTGAGAATGCTGTGCATTCCAAGCAGGAGGGGTTGGCCAAGGTAAAGGCCACAGAGATGATAGATGGAATGTGATGTTTGGGAATAAGAGAGAATGCCAAGTTGGCTTGATCTCACAGAGCTTGGATAGGTAATAATGTTCAATGTAGCTGGAAAGATGGATTGGGGTCAGATATTCTTATAGAGCTTGCAAAGCTAAACAGAAGAGTTTGTTTTATCCCAGAGGGAATAGAAAGCCATGGAAGTTGTTTCAAGAGTTACATGATCAGATCTGCACTTAAGGAAAAGTAATTTGGTTGAACTGTGAAGTAGAGTGAATTGGAATAAGGAGAGTCTTGAGGCAGGGAGACCAAATAGGAGAGAGAAATGATGAGGGCTTGACAGAAGTGGTAGTTGTGAGAATGGGGAGAAGAGAAGGGGTTGGATGTCAAATCTACTGTGAAGGTAAAAATCAGAAGATTTGGTGACTGATTGGATACAGTGAGGGAGAGTGAAGAGTCAAAAGATATTATTGAGAGTAGACACCTGGGAGACTAGAAAAACTTGAATGGCTTTGACAGAAATAGGGAAGATGGATAAGATTTTAGCAGGAAAAGATAATAAATTTGGTTTAATGCACAAAAGCCCAGAGATGAGATGGTATGGGGGTGAGGATTCTCTTATGTTAAAGAGAAAGCAGCTGACTAAGAAGGGTCCAGGGTCATCAGATTAAGATGATTATTGTTCACTTGAGTAGAAAGTAGTTTTAGTTGAAACTTGAGATTGAAAGCTAGATTGGGAAAGGAACTGAGGAGGAAGTGGGAGCAGGGGAATTGGAAGCAGTGAGCATAAGTTTTCAAGGAGTTTGGTTTGAGAAAGGGAGGAGAGAATGTAGGATGATAGCTTGAGAGGTTAATGTCTTCTGAAGGCTTTTTTTCCTTAAAGACTGAGGGATGTTTGAGCATGTTTGAAGGATGGGGGAGATTGACCACATGGGGGGGGAAGGGGTGATTGAGAAGCAGTCTACTGGAGAAGACTACTATAATGTTTGAGTCTCTCTAAAGATGGAAGACTGGGGCCGGCTAGGTGGTGCAGTGGATAGAGCACTGACCCTGGAGTCAGGAGTACCTGGGTTCAAATCCGGCCTCACCTAGCTGTGTGGCCTTGGGCAAGCCACTTAACCCCATTTGCCTTGCAAAAACCTAAAAAAAAAAGATGGAAGACTGTTATATCAGCTATTTTGTTATTTGACCAAGAATTAGGAAATGAGATGAAACTGAAAATATGAGATCTTTAGGAGAATCGAAACTTGATCAGCTTCAATACTTGGGAACCTGAGATTCTGGTAATGCCTATGAGATAGTTTAGAACAGAAACTGGGGTTGTGACTCATCCTAAATGAGGAAGAATTTGTGACAAATTATTCCAGGCTGATGAGTAAAGTATAGAGGAGAGCAGTGTATAACAAAGACAAAGAATTCAATGATCCTAATGAGCTCACCAGGGTTCTATAAATAAACATCTACTTTGGTTCTCATCCCCCTTGAGTTAGGGGACAGGATAGGTGGGCACTGCCAGTTGTGAATTGACTCTACTTTGTTAAGGGTGGAAGGGAGACGGGCTCCTCCTTGATGCCCAGGTCATGCTGATGGCTCAGGCAGAGAGTTGGGAGTGGTGGATAGGGAGAAACAATGTCTGGGGGGAGCGCTGTGTATCCTACATTCTCACTGGAACAAATGGCATGTTGCTAGAGATGGAGGAATAGGAGCTGGAGAAAGGTGTGTGTGTGTGTGTGTGTGTGTGTGTGTTGGAGAGGACTTATTCCTTGAATTTGAAGAAATAGAAGAGAGAACAATTGCCCAAAACTAAGTCAGCGGGAAAAGGAATGGCAAAAAATACACCTACAGGTAGTGGAGGGGTATTTGTCTACAGGAGTCTACCTTGGCTGCCAGGTAGAATATGAATTCTATATAATAGATACCTTCTGGATATTGAGGTGCAGGGGAAAAAAGAAAATAAAACTAGAAAAGGAGTTCTGAGCAATGTATAGTATAGCTAGGGATTTGGTCATGGGGAAGGACAGCTTGCTAACTTCATGGTTTTTCTTTTTATCACTAGAGTTTAGCACAGTGACTTTTACATGGTAGATCATTATACATGCTTGATTACTTGACTTTTAGAGAAGCCATCTCTTCTGATTCCTGGGACAATGCTCTTTTTACTAGACAACAGTGCAAAGCACTGCTGTGTTTATTTAAACAATTTTCAACAAAATCACAGTAAAATATTGAGGAATTTATCACTCTACTTCCTTTATTGATTATAAATGGTAAGTTATTTATGTGTTGTGGAGTTTTTATTTTGGCAGCTAGGTGGCATGGTGGACACAAGAACCTTGGACTTGGACCCCATTGATGATTTAACCATTATTTCTGCATAGATGGACATATATATATATATATATATATATATATATATATATATATATATACCCTGCCCTAGACTGTTCCCTGAGTTCAATATCACATCAATTGTCTGTAGGATATCTCAAACTAGAATCTTGGAGATACCTTAGACCCTTCCTTAAATCCTCCCCTCTTCCAGACTTCCCTGAAGACCCCTACCATCATTCTAGTCTCCCTAGTCATAATCTTGGGGCTTCTTACTCTCCTTCAGTCAGCACCCCTAATCAGTTTCCACCCTAATTAGTTGCCAAATCTTGTGATTTCTGCCTTCTCTTTCACAAGGTCCAGGACCTCATTACCTCTCATCCAGTGTATTGCAACAGCTTCCTGATTGATCTCCT
The DNA here is from genome assembly GCF_037893015.1 of Macrotis lagotis. NCBI lineage: Eukaryota > Metazoa > Chordata > Mammalia > Peramelemorphia > Peramelidae > Macrotis > Macrotis lagotis. Next base: position 122,452,754 of record NC_133660.1, on the reverse strand, counting down.
TGTCTCAAGTCTCTCCACTCCAGTTCATTTTCACATTGCTTCAGAAGTGAATTTCCCTAAGTTACAGGTCTGACTACTTGACTTCCAGTGACTTTCTATTGCCTCCAGAATCCAATGGAAACTACTATATTTCCTAACTGGACATTTGCTCCCTTTTTCACACTCTGTCCTCCAAATTAGCCAACTTTTTCTCTGGGATTAAAGAAGCAAGAGATGACATCAGCATGTCAGCTCCAGGAAGCATTTGGGGGCTGGGGAGCAAGGATGGCAGTAGTTGCTAGAAAAAAGTCTGATGCTTTGGGGAAATTGAATTGAGTCATATAAATGATCCTATTACTGGCACTTAAATTCTGGTTTCCAGAACTGCCACAGACCCCTTGAGTTTGAATTCTAGCCTTAGCAATATGCCTCAGTCTTTTGGATTTCATCCCTGCTTCTTTTCCTTTTTACCTTTTTTTTTGGTTTTTGCAAGGCAGTGGGGTTAAGTGATTTGCCCAAGGTCACACACCTGGGCAATTACTAAGTGTCTGAGGTTACATTTGAACTCAGGTCCTCCTGACTCCAGGACCAGTGCTCTATCCACTACATTCACCCAGCTGCCCCACATCTCTGCTTCTTTTCAACGTAGCTTGCTTTTTGTTTTCTGTTTTCCCAACTCTGACCCTGTCCTGCTCTGCTCCTGATGGAGACTAATCTAGTCTATTCCTAATCATCAGTATCCATTTGATAGTTCTTTGTAGAACTGGCCAAGTTCACCATCACTGGAAGTGATGGTGACATCACATTGTGGAAGATAAAGGTCGAGCTATTCAAAGAGTGATGCTTTTCCTTCATGTAATGGAATTAGGAAGACACAGCTAGTAAATATCTATCTGGTCACTGAACCCAGATGGCTCTGGAAAAAGAAAGTGAGGTTGGTGACCTTAGCACAGCACACCCTCACTTTAGTCCAATTCAAGTGCTTGTAGTGGTATTACCTCCCCAATGTCATGGTCTTCTTCAAGAATGAAGGACAAACATCATCAAATATCAATCATTGATGTTATTATCCAAGAGTGAACAGAATTTACTGACTAGCCTTCAGCATATAGATCATCAAGACTAGCCCTGGGGAGGAAGATTTTTATTTTTATTTTTTGTAAATTTAAGGCAGCGGGGTTAAGTGACTTGCCCAAGGTCACAGAGCTAGGCAATTAAGTGTCTGAGGTCAAATTTGAACTCAGGTCCTCCTGACTCCAGGGCTGGTGCTCTATCCACTCTGCCACCTAGCTGTCCCAGTAGGAAGATTTTTTTAAATTAAAATATTTGTGAGCAGCAGCAGCAGCAGTCATAGAATTATTACAAGATCCTCTACTACCCCCCCCCCCCAAATCAAAGGGCAAGGCAACATGCTTTGAGTAACATGTAATACCATGACTGGTTGATGTGATTTTATAAAAAAAAAGGAAGGGAGTAGTACTTTGATATTAAAATATCCCAACTTTTAAATACACTTTTTGTCAATTCCATGTAGCCTTGTAATCAGCTTTGCAATATTGCATTACAGTTTGCATTAATAAAGTGATTAGGAGTAGCATATTAAAATCTTAAATTATGAAATTAAAAGTCTTAATTTTCTGTGTAGTCAACCCCTACTGTAATTATGCTCATGCATTATGATTTTTTGATTAGTATTTATCATATAACTTTTTCTCTAAATTTTTTAAAACTTAGCATGTTCCTTTATGTCCTTCATAGGACCCTTATAATTTTTTTTCTTTTTTATAGGAGAATAGTAAACTAACTAGCATTTATATAACTCTATAGTTTGAAAAGTACTGTATATCAGTGATCTCAATTGATTTTCAACACTATCTTGTGATGTAAAGCTCATTTTATAGATGAGGAAACACAATGAAGAAGATGTTAAGTGACTTGCCCAGGGTCACACAGCAAATATGTATTTTAGGAAAGATTTTGAACTCAACCCTTCCTGACTCAACCATTCTTGTCCATTGAACCACTTAGGAGCTAGATAAAGGTAATGGCTCTCAGGTTAACTCTTAGGAGTGAATTCAATTGGTCACATTTTACTATGTTGTATCATATTGTATGTATTATATTAGCCATTACAAGAGAATTAAAGAGCTGTGCAAATGTGAAATTTTAAAAAAAATTCAATTAGCTAAGCATAAATAAAAATAGAATGAAGATAAGTATTTGGCTATATATATATCTTGATTGGTGATTGTCCTGTGAGTTGCTTGTCCAAAGGTTTTCAACATTATTATAAATATAAGCTTGACACAATCTCCGTGATGTTGAAAAAAGGTTGGCATCATCCATGGTCAAACAGAATGTCTATCAAAACAACACATCTTTAATTCTAGACACCTTCAAAATCCAGTGCTAGTAGGAACAGTAACAGCTTGATTTATAAGGTAGGCCAGTTTATCTCTTAATGTAGTTTAGTAAGTAAACCTCCATTATATAAATGTGAGTAAATTGTTCTCCTATGTCCTCTGAAATGAGGCATCAACATAGAGAATTCTCCTGGACCCATCCTCTTGTAACTGGTAATCTTTCTAGGATAAATATATTCATGTAAGATTCTGCTGCATAGTCTGTACACTTCATACATAATCATTGTGGTGATAGGGGTATAGAAGGATGTGGAATGATCTGATTGGAGCTGAGAGTGGTCTTGGGAGAGGGTCAAATGCTGTGTTGTAGTCCTTTGGGTAAGATCTGTTAGTGTTGGAGACTTTAGTTGGGCATTATTTATAAACAGGATTATTTTTTCTTTTCTAAAGTATAGACTTGTTATCTGTTGCTCCTCTCTCACTTATTCCATCTTTGGGTAGTGTTGTATACATAATTTAAATAACTAGGGAATGTCTCTGGGCTCAAAACCACCTGCTGGCTTATATTAGCTAATTAATGGTGATTTATCTGAGTTACTAATTTGAGTGGAGCTGATTGCCTTTAGGAATTTGGGGAACGTTTTAGGAATTCTGATTATAATTATGCTCTGGGATGGGCAGGCTCCTTAAAAGATATAAAGAAAAAATGCCTGCTAGCTGAGTTGTCATTTATTTTTTTTTTACTATGCCAAATAAATGACCTTGTGTTGTTTTCTGGTTGAGATTTGGTATTCCAGTAGCTGTCTTGGCTATTTGATTTTATCTCTGCCTGTCTTCTCTTTCCTCTCCTCTGCTCTTGAATTAGGCTTTATTTGCCTAGCTTCAGAATGCTTTGACTATTTGAAAAATAGGACTGATCTTGAACCCATCGAGCTTAATCATTCTCACAAAAACTAATATAGTAGATTCATTTTAGCCCAACTTCTCTGTCATGCTGGCCTGATTCCCAGGGCCTGAATGTGTGAATTTAATGGTGGTACAACGTCTGAGGTAGGAATATAATAGAAACCTCTCAGCAGTATATCTATTGGATCAGTGTAATTTCTTTTTCTTTTTTTTCTCTCTGCTAGTCTCCATGTCTCTTAAGGCAATCTACTCTGCAGACAGCCAAGGAGGGTTAGCCATCTCTTTTACTGGGATCCCACTGCTACTTAGGCTAAACAAAGGAACAACTCCCTCGATGAGGCCGAGAGAAGACAAGTGCTAAATACATAGGAGCATTAATTCTATTAAAAGGTTCCTCACTCTGTGTGCGTTCAAGAGGATTTATTTAACTTCAGTCTGCTCTAATTGGATCTAAGGAAAACATGTTATTTCAACCGGTTAATCGGTTACTGCTCTGCCTCTTTGGGGGATATGGGATGATTTCTTTTGAACTGCTTTATTTTCCCCTGAAAAGTTGTCCTTCTAAAAATACTACCACCGCAGTACTTCCTTTGTATGTATATGGGAATTCAGCCACATTTATGCACATATAAGTTTATATGTAAATAGATCAGTGTGAATTTGCATGTATTTACTTACATATATATCAATATAAACACATATAATACATATGTGCATATAAACATAAAAGCAAATATATGTATATGTATATAACATATATTATATATATATTTAAAGATATGTTGCTCTGCAGAATCTGGATGCTGATTCCACATATACATCCTTTTGCAAATGAGCAAATTCAGTCAAAGAAAAGTCATCATGAAGGGAATTCGGGGTCATTAAGAATTCTCAACTTGGAATACTTGTTCTAAAACTCAAAGAAATAAGGAGAATGGAGCAATTGGGGCTTCATTGTAGGGTGATGAAGCTAGTGGGCTCTGAAAATACCCCAAATCCTTAAAGTACCAGAGTTTAGCATTTAATTATTAGGAAGAATTAGGTAAAGTAAGAATCTGCCAGATGGGTTTTTTTTCCCCTCCTGTTTTTGGAGGCAGCTCCTCTTGGGTTCTGTGTCTGATGTCATTGGTTCTCTTTGAGAATGATAACAGCCTAAGTTGATTTTCCTGCCACTTCCTGGGGCAACCAGTTGGTGTCGCTTCAAGTGCGAAAACCTGCACTTAGAGCTCTGTTCTATCTGATGCTATTTTAACTAAAACAATTTCAGGACCATTTTTTTTTTGTACAAAATCTTGCCCTTCAATCAAGGTCAACTGTTAGAAATAACAATCAAAATAAAACTATAATCTTCGGGGCAGAAATTAGATAAAAGTTATTTCTGTGCTTTGTGTATAGTTATTTTAAAGGGTCAGGTTTTTTTTTTTTTGTGGGTTTCTTTATCTTCTCATCACCTCCTTTTGCTCTTGTTTCTGTCTCTCCTTTTAAAAAGATCAGTCCTGGCCACCTCTCCAGATATTCAGGGTTAAATCTGTACCTCCTTGGAACTTTGATTTAGAATGGGGCCAATACTGTATTTAGTTTTTAAGAGCTTGTTAGGACCTATAGTTATCCTCTGTCCAACCAATTATATCCTTCGATGTTTGCTCCCAACTACTTTTATCCTCTCTGGTTTTCCATCCAGAAGCTCTTTTCCATTCCTCCTTTGCTATCAGTCGTCACAGCCACATTTATTCTTAGGGGAAGGGATGAGGAATCTTCCTAGTCTCCTGATGGGCTACTCTACTCTGTCACGAAGTCTAACTCAAAGGGCATTTCACCAAGTGATGCACATGGACAGTAATGCAGAAGATACATTATGGCACAGTATTAAAAAGTATTTTTTCTCAGTTACAAATTTAAAGACTGCTACTGAGCATGTCCAAATTGTATTTGGTGCACTTACAATAGGCGGCTATACCTAATAACTTTTTAATGTGTTTATTTATGTGATATACAAACACACACACTGTGTGTGTGTGTGTGTGTGTGTGTGTGTGTGTGTGTGTGTGTGTGTGTATGTATGTGACATTTTCCCATACTTCTCTACACCCAATGCACCTAACTCTTCAGTGGCTAATTGATTGAGGGGAGAGAGGAGGAACATGAAGACTGGGAAATAAAGCCTATATCACTTTTCTTTATCCTAATCCCATCTAAAGTGAGTCCTGAAAGTGGAAGTCTCTTACAATGACCTCCAAGGCTGCTGTACTAACAGACTCCAAGGCAGAAAGCCTCTTCTTTTTCAATCTGTGACTTTTTCCTTTTTCAAATATGGGACATTAATATTTATAGGCCGCCTCCATGCAAGTTCTAAACTTTGTTCTAGAGAAAAGATCACACTAAATAACATGGTTGGTTATTGCTAAGCCAGAGGGGAGGACAATGATGACAGCTTCTTGAACTCGGCCTCACCATTCAGCCCTCTCCTTTATGGCAATGCAGCTATGCATTGCGGCTGAGGGCAAGCTTTCGGCTCAAAGGCAGTCCGGCTGAGCCACCTTTTCTGTGGGTTAACACATGGATTTCAACTCTTTGGTCAAGTCTAAGCTAAGCCAGCTTGCCTGTTGTGATCCATCCAATTTTAAGAGGGATGTGGGAGAGAAAACGGGTCCTCGTTTATAGCAACTGACTCAGGCCATGGATTTTTCTTAAATAGTTTTTATTGATATCTTTTGTTTTTAACATCACCTACATTTCCCAGGGTAGCCCTCCCCCTGGTATCTACTTATTAAAAACCTCGTATTCCTGTAGCCCAGAGGGCTGACAGCTTCCTCCAAAGAAGGCATGCTGCTCCAAGCCAGCCTCCGGGGGCTCCTCAGGAGAGAAGCTGCCTTCATCCCCTCTCCTGGGGCTTGGAGGTATCAGAGTCACTCCTACCTCCCCAGCCCCAGTTGCCCCCTAGAAGTAGCATTCTTGAAGTCATCCTACTGACATCTGGTTCCCTCTTTAATGAATTTACAAGCCATCTTAAAAGGACAAGTAATTAAAAGAAATTTATAAAAAGGATTAAAGAATAAAAATACATTTAGGAGAGTAGAAAAGGCCTGGGTCTGGTTTATTCAACAAATCATCTTTTCTTTTGATCATCTTCAGACACAAGCATCATTTGCTTCTATTATATCACTTGTGCCTGACATTTAATATGAAGATAATCAAAATGTAATAAAGGAATGACTGCCAGACCTGGAACCTTCTGATTTGTGCTAAAGCAGTGCTTGGAGATAGAGCCTTGAAGAACAAAAGGGTAACTTGAACAAATTCAGCTCTAAAAGGGCGACTGAACCCTGAGATGCCACTCTGTAGGTTTTTTCCCCCCTTGTTTCCTGCTAAAAGGGGTAGAATCTAGAGATTTTTCTTCTAGAGATCATCAGCGTCTCGTTTACTAGATACATTATTTTATTTTTCATGAGCAGGCTCATTGACTTTAAGTCTGGCCTTCAGGCAAATGCTATTTATCGTCTCTCTCTCTCTCTCTCTCTCTCTCTCCCTCTTTTCATTTTCACCCACCTTCCTCTCACTCTCTCTTCTTCCCCTTTCCTCTCCTCTTTTCATCTCTCCTCTCCCCCCCCTCTTTTCATCCCTCTTCTTTCCCTCTCTCTCTTCCTCACCCCCTCTCCTTCATTTTCATCTTTCTTTATCCCTACTCTCCCTCTCTCTCTCTCCCCTCTCATCTTCTCCTCTACTTTGCTCCCTCTCTCTCTTCCCCTTCCCATAGAGCTGTGTGTATATATATATATATATATATATATATATATGTTTTAAATTTTACTAATAATTATGAATTGAAAGTCAGCCTTTCAACAAACTATCCTCCTTCTGTAGATCAAAAAGGTAATGAAAGGGTTTGGATGATTTTTAGGGACTTCATCTCCAAATGACCAACTTTCTCTAACTTAAGGCTTCTATGTTTTCCAAGGAGATGGATGAAGAGAGGAAGGAGACAGGGTGGTATAGTGGATAGAGCTAACATTGCAATGAAGAAGAACTGGGGATCAAGTCTTGTGTCTGACATACTGTCTGAGGAGCACATAGGCAAGTAATGAGATCTCCTATTGTCTCTAGGAAACCTAGATACCAACTGGCATCAATGAAGAGTTTCCACTCTGCTATGAATTATCACAGGTTTGAAACAAAACCAACAAATAATATCATTTTGTTATTTTAGACTTTAGATTCTAATTTTAGGAAAAAAGTAAGCCAAATGACAAATGAACATGGGAAGAGAAAGCTATTTTTATAGTAAATATATATTTAAAATGACTGAATCTTTGCATAATAAGCTCAACATTTAGAAATGGATTTTGTGATATAGAGAGATATCTATAGATAGGTATCTACACCTACACACATGGCACACACATACACAACACATACAATCTACATTTCAGGTTTTAGTTTTTAGCCGCATATATTGGGATAAGACTTTGGAAGTAAGGGGTGCTAGAATGGTAACTGAATTCACAGCATTTGTATAGAAATCTTGACTCTCTCCTGAAAGCATCTCTTGATGAGGACTATCTGCTCGGTCTAGGATGATGTGGGGTGGTGTATTTTTCCACTTAAGCACTCTGGCTCTCTGTCCATTTGGTACGGTGCATTGCACCCTGTGGAATTCTCTGATTCGACAGACAGCGTTCACGAAGTCAGGACAATTTTGGCAGGGACCCAGAGTTACCATTTAAATGGGGATGAAACTCCATGCTAGGAAGAGGAGCCTGATCTCATAAATGCAAATTTAAAGGATAAGAATTGGCTTTCTGTAAAGCTGATTGAAATGTTGTCTAAGCATATCTCTCCAGGGAATGCTTAGTTTCTGGCATGACCAATCAGGGCTGGCCAGGGTCCTGATTCTTGTGACAAAGGAAAGTCAAAGGACACATTGAATATTTTTAATACTGAGTGAAATTAGAAAGTGTGGAATCCCTTAGGTGGGCTTAAGGGGTCCAGGTCACTGCTGGAAAGTCATAAAATGTCAGATCCACTGGCCAACTTGACATAGTGGTGCAGTGGTTGGAATGAGAAAGACTTGAGTTCAAATTCCTACTCAGAAACTATACATGTAACCTTGTGCAAGTCACTTTAAGCTTTAGTTTTCTTACCTATAAAATGGTGATAACAATAGAACCTCCTTTGAAGATCATGTGCTATATGTAACACAGTTTGCAAACTTTAAAGTTCTATAGAATTGTCAGCTATCATCATCATTGTCAGCATCAGTTCTCTTTCCAATAGGAGCCATAACTGCTGGAGGATGCAGCCATGTTTCACTGGGTAGAATTAAAACCTTTATTAAAGTATGTAAGGCTTATGAATGTTCTATTCAATCCTATCAGATGGCTGGAATAAAAATCACTTTTCTTTGAGTTTTTTATATTCAAATACAAATTTTTAGTTAATTCTATATGATTCTATTCTTTTGGAGAGCCAGCCCTATGTATAGGGCCAGTTCATTAATCCCTCATTTAATTCTCAGCCTGAAAGCTCACTGATTGTTAATCAGTATTTGAACCAGCAATGTGAGGTACAGAAGTCAGGAAATTCTGGAGATAATTCAGTCGGGGAAAAAATCCCATAAAATTTCCCTCAAAATAAAGCAAAATGAATTATCCAAGATTGACCAATTGACTCAAAGTTAATCAGATTCATAGGGTCATAGAATGTTAAGAGTTATCAGAATCTTAGAGATCATTTAGTCCAACCATAAACATATAATGATGTGCCTTGAGAAATTAAATTATTTATCCAAGATTACATTTATGTAGTATCATCAATATTCAGTATAATTAGAATGGAATATAAAAGATCTAAAATAAGTTGATTTTTTTTTTTTTTTGCAAAAACAGGATAGGGGCAGCTAGATGGCGTAGTGGATAGAGTACTGGCCCTGGAGTCAGGAGTACTTGAGTTCAAATCCAGCCTCAGACACTTAATAATTACCTAGATGTGTGGCCTTGGGCAAGCCACTTAACTCCATTGCCTTGAAAAAAAAACCCTGAAAAGTACAAAAAAAAAATCAATAATACAAATCTGGTGAAAGAAACTCAAAGTTAGGTTGAATAATAAGTAGAAAAGACCCTTAATTTGGAAATGGGGCTTTTAACCAAAAAATGGAGCTATCTACAAGCTGGGAGCAATAAAAAATGGACAAAACCATCTGTTTACTGTCATAGTGGCCTACACGTCTGTTCTTTTCAGCAATACTCAAAAATCCTCACTGTAATATCATCTTTGAAAAAATTAACACATGGAGCGGCTAGGTGGTGTAGTGGATAAAGTGCCGGCCCTGGAGTCAGGAGTACCTGGGTTCAAATCCGGTCTCAGACACTTAATAATTACCTAGCTGTGTGGCCTTGGGGAAGCCACTTAACCCCATTTGCCTTGTAAAAACCTAAAAAAACAAAAACAACAAAAAAAGAAAAAAATTAACACATTATATGCTTCTGACAGAATCTCTGTGTTAGGTGACTTAAAAACACCTAACATATCATCTAAACTTATCACATTTGTCACTGGCATTCTCTACCATATTCTGCTTCTGTGGATCACTTTTTCCTCATAGGCATTTTTTTTGGACTATTTGCTATAATTAGTTGTTAGGTCCTAATTATAATGCTCTTTCTAATGGTGTTTAATAGTGGCTTAAAAATTCTCTGGGAATCAAGACTCTAGGATTAAGGGGCCTTTCCTAATAGTTTATAATATTTAAAAAAATTATATTGAAAGCTTCAAAATGTACTTTTCAACATAAGAGTAAAGCAAATGCATTATTCTTTTATGTTATTTAAATTTTCATTTATACTATTTTTAATGATAAGTCTTTTGTCATCACAATAAAGGTGGAACAGAGGAGAGAGTGATGTACTTGGAGTCTGGAAGACTCATCTTTGTGAGTTCAAATCTGGCCTCTAACACTTATTAGTTGTGTGACCCTGGGTTAGTCACTTAACCTTGTTTGCCTCAGTTTCCTCATCAGGAAAATGAGCTGGAGAAAGAAATAGCAAACCACTCCAGTATTTTTGCCTAGAAAACCCCAAATTGGGTAATGGAGAGTTGGATATAACTGAAAAATGACTGAACAATAAAAATGTCTAAAAAGTTCCTTTTATTCTATTTTCAGACTGAATACTCTCATGAAACAAAAAACAAACAAAAGCAATTGTTAAAAATGACACTGTGGACAGCATCGTATTCGACTCTTAGAAAATTCTGAGGATGAAGACTTCGTTATTTTGTTCTTCAGGGCTGTTATTGTTCTTTCATTTGTGTAGAGTTCCACATCCTTTAGTGACCTCATTTACATTGTTGTACTTACTGTGAATTCATATTTTCATATTAGAAAGTGACCAGAACTGTCTCATGGGGAACAAGGAAATAAGACAGCCTTCCCCATCATTTTCTTGCTAGTTCTGAATCTTTGAGCATTGCAAAGTACTCAAACTTCCATCCCAAGCCTTGATAGTGCAGTGGATAGAACACTGGCCCTAGAATCAGGAGTACCTGAGTTCAAATCCAAAGTCAGACACTTAATAATTACCTAGCTGTGTGGCCTTAGGCAAACCACTTAACCCCACTGCCTTGCCAAAAGAAACTAAAAATAAAAAAAAAAACCCCAAACCAAGAGTATCCAGAAAGAAGAACCAAACATAGTTGATGGGCTAGAAAATATGTGCTAGGGTTAACAATGAATATTATTGGGACTGTTGAACATAGACCAATGGGAGAGATTTCACTCTTCAGGTGTATCAGAAAGTTCTAATTAAGAGGGAGGAGAAAGTAGTAGCTGATTAGTTGTTTTTCATTTTCATGGAAGAACAAATGAGATTGGCTCTAGCAGAAGAGGTTATGGAGTGCTGTTCCCTGAAGATTTTTAAAAAAAGAAAAGAATCTCTCCTGGATGTTCATTTAGAAGGCTTAATCAGATAATTTCTAGATGTCTTTCAGTGATTCTCTGTAAATCTCCATTGTATTTTGAGATAAGAATGCAGTATTATTCAGTATCATAGATTATAGGATTCATTGCTAGGAGGGACCTGAAATAATTTAATCCAACTCTCTTATTTTAAAGCTTGGGGAGAGAAATGCTGATTGTCAGTGAAATGCCTATATGTCTCATTGATGACTGCCACGTATCTCTAATTATGGAAGTTAAATCCCCAGATAATGAGGTTTTGTAACTTGTTGGTTTGGAACAGTGTTTTATAAATTAAGACTCCCAGATCAACTTCCAAAAGTTCCTTTTGCTTAAAATATGAACTAAGAATAATCTGAGTTCTGGGTCCTGTGAATAAGAATCTCATGTAACAGAGAAGGGTTGATGTTAAGAAAAATAGAATGGTGAAGGGAAAGAAATATTTTCTATTGATGGCCTGGTCAAAGATAACATTCAAAATAGATGTTTATTACCTCCCTATTTGCATTTCCTAAAGTCCCCAAATAATGCTTTTTTCCCATCTTTCAACTGATAAACTTATTTCTTCAAAGAATTTAGTCATCTTGTAAGCAAGCAAAATATTTCTATTTATAGATATTTTGCCAGGAGTAGACAGACAGTGCCTAAAATTTCATCCTAAATTTAAGGAATTTGGGTACAAAATACAATTAGATTTCCAAATTCAACACTAATACCATCCAAGCTAAACATTGTCCTCTTTATTATTATAAATTATCTTAAAAAAATTTGACCTGATTTTATAGTACCAGCTAAAGCAAACAGAAGGGGAAAGATGACATTTGTGAGTTTTTTTTTTTTGTTTTGTTTCCTCTTAAGCACAACTCTGCAAGCCAAGTTGTGAAACTGTGATGGAAATATTAGCGCTGTGGTGCCTGGCAAAAAAAAAAAAAAAAAAAAGAAGAAAAGAAAAAAAAGCCACGCAGTGATCATTTCATTCTTCCTGTCTTTGAATGCTCCAGGGTTTTGGAGACAAATAGGAGCAATAAGTTCACTTTGCAGAATTAATGCAGTAATTCTTTATCATAAGAGCAGAGCATTACCTCAATCTGATTTTGCTACAAAATGGTTCAAAGTCTATTTTTAATGATGGCCCTAATTTGTTAACACCTTTTAAATTATTAATCCCCTTTATATTCAAGTAGTTATTGCATGTCATAACAATGTATCTATGTGGGGAAATTTAATAGTATTTTCTGGATGTCAAGAAAAGGCTTGTTCGGCAAAATGCTATTAAAACTGATAATGAGCTAAATATTTGCCATCGCCAACATTGAAATTACAAGATCCATCAGCATCGGGCGCTCTTATTCAATAAGCAGAAATTAACCTATTAACTATGCCCAACTTTCTCAGCAAAATGCCTAGCTTGCAAGCAGATCCTGCCCTTGGCTTCAGGTCTTTCTCTACTTATGGTCACATTTTGCAACCTTTGAATCTTGAATTTTACATCTAGGTCCTAAATGACGGTGTTTATGATTTTTGTTCCAAATCTACTTCACATGTTTTCCTGCACTAATTGCAAGCATTTTCTTTGACTATTTTTCCCCACCTGGACACTGACTCATAAGCACTTAGGAAACATGGAGAAATAATCAAGTTTTAACTGCAGAATTCAATTTTTTCCCCCAGTGAATTTTGACTACCTAGTTTTCTATAGTAGTTCTCTTACTGTATGGATTATAGGACTTTGCTGTATGAAAAAAGGGTAAAGAAGCATATGGATCTGCTATCACTTCTATGGTTTGCAGACTCTACACACAAGGATAAAGGATGGCATTGATATTCATACCTGGCAAAAATGCATAGATCTGAAAACACTTTATACATTATTAACTGCAAAAAAGAGACAATTTCAGGCTCTGCAGATATTTTACAATATAAAAGGAGTGTGGTTGATCCATATGGTGGGGTTGCAATTAGACTAATTTTTCCTTTAGTTATACTTGGGTCAACATAACTGATGTGGTCTCCATGTAACCCAGAATTTGTTTTAGTCCTGTTATTTCTCACAGAATCTTAAGGGTTCTCTCAATGGTCATCTAATCCAAAATCATCTTCTCTACAATGTATTTGAAGCAGTCATTCAGCCTTTGATTGCAAAAACAATGACAGAGAACCCACCTTTTGAGGGGAAGGAGGAAGGGCATTTTGACCGTACTGGTGATTTCATTGGTACAGAAAAATTTCAATGAGGAAAACTCCTTCACCAATGCAATTGCTCTGCAACTTTCTGGTCTTAAGAAGTCTCCTAGGATGATGAGAAGGTTCCAAGATCACATAGCCAGCACTTTTCAGAGGCAGATCTTAAACAAAAGTCTTTCTGATGGGGAGAACTGCTCATTAATTTTGGTAGGAAATTTTTTCCTCATATCAAGTCTATATTTGACTCCTAGGTCTTAGTTTCAATCAACCAATCAATTGACCCAACAGCAAACATTTATTCAGCACAGGGTATCAGGCTGTACCACTAACCCCACTATTCACACTAAACTGAATTCTGCCTTCTGGGACATCAAGCAGAATAATTTTCTCTTCCACTGGACAGTCCTTCAGATATTTGAAGACAATATATTGTTCTCTAGATTCTCTTCTCTAGGCTAAACTTCATCAATTATACTCATTATAAGGCATGAAAATTTCCTTGAAACTTTCCTTTAAAGTTCTTGGGAGTGTCCTTGAGTGCCTTCACCATCATTTTCCTGGATGATTCTTAAGCTTATTTATTATCTTTCCTAAAATGTGTTCTTTAGAATTGAACATAGGACAGAAGATCAAATGTGATCTGTCACTCTCTTCTTGCAGAATGTTATGTTCTCTTAATTTAGCCAATTAAATCTAATAGCATTCGTTTTCTTAGATGTCACATTATGCAATTTGTATGAAATTTATAGTCCACTAAAATCCCAAGATCTTTTTGTGAGATCACTTCTCAGTAATTTGTGGTATGCCACCACTGACAGAAAAGACAATATTCTTACTTACTGAAATAGATTCTTCTATTGTTGAGGAATTCAAGGGGAAATTTTCACTTGATCTGGAAAATGCTTTTCTCTTGGATGCTAAGTTAAAGCTCCAGATATCTTTTGCTTAGCAGAATTCTGAATTTAAGCAATTTAAAAATAGTCATGAATTTACTTTATATTCTAGCAATCTTCAAATGTATTGAATTTTCCACTTTAATAATTCAAGTGCAGTTTTGCCAGTCTAGATGTTCCCTTTTGTGATATAAATCGCAATTCCTCTTAATCTGATTGTAAGAATTTCAAGACTTTTCTATCACTGAAATACTGATCCCTTTGTGGCCAAACTGGTCATCAGCTCACTCAAAAAATAGTTAGTCTTCAGACAATAGACAAATAGTTCTCCTTAGACTCAAACTTATGTGATCAACTCAACCATATTAAAATGAAAATACTCTTTAAAAAAGTGTGTCTATGTAAGCTTTGAGGATTCTCATCCCAATTCCCACTCTTATAACATCAGATATTTAGGGCTTGGCTATGTATATCTCCCCCTTTCTATAGGGATAACGTAGAAGAGTCAAGAGTCAAGAGGGAGCCCCCACCGATGTACTACCATACAAGAGTATCAGCTAAGAATATTAGTCTACTAGTAATAAGCATACCTTAGAAAGGATTATTTACTACAATGATACAGTAGAAACTGTTATAAAATATTCTCTCCTTCTCCCAAATGTCTGGGTGACAGAATTTATACAAGTCCATACCTGGTACAGTGGAAAGTGAGGTCAAGTTAGAAATCTATGCTGTAGTAAAGGAATAACTCACAGCTATTGTTTGCTAATAGTCATCTTCTCCACTTCATGGGTACTTAAGAAAAGTAAGCTCAGTGAATGTTTCCATCTCTCCTTGGATATCAGGGCAGACCCTGATGCCAGATGATCTGAAAATGCTGCTTGAACACTAATGGGAAGTCTAAAAATTTTCAAACCCTTTGAAGCTAGCTCACTTGGTCCTTCTCTAGACAAGGGGGAATGGGGAGAAGACTTGGCTAAGGTTGAAACTAAGGCCAGAGGAGAGGGAAACCATCCCCAAGCAGTTTTCCTTCAGAAGTGTGTTGGAACTCCATACTTGTTCCAAACTCTTGAATGAATCCTTTCTCAACTCATTTGATAATTTGTAGATGACATCCAAGGGTATGAAGAAGTTTTCTCAGACTATTGAAACAGTGTCTGTCTGGATTAATTTTACTTCATCCAGTAGCTTTCAAAGACTTTTCTCACTTGGTGTAAAGTCTTTGGATTGATTTATTGATTATGTTGCTTTTGTTGTTAAAGTATCAGAAAGAATGGTGTAGGGATAGTTCCAACTCCATCTTTAAAAAAGAAACTGCTTATTTAAATGTGTAGGGACCTTACTGGCTTTTCCTGGTTGAAAACCTGAGTTGATTGGTCCTGCTGATCTATACTGTCATGTTTTATCCTTTTTATATTCTGCCTTTATAAACTTATTTAAACATTTTATTATTTCTCCTGCTCAATCCCTGCCCAATTCCAAACTGGAATATCTTTTGGTAATCAAAGGGACCACCAACTTCCAATCTTAGAGTCTGTAACCTTGACAATATCTCTTAACTTCTCACTTTCTCTCACTTCACATATCCAATCTAGTGCCAAATCTTATTTTTATCCTCATATCTTCTCCCAACATCTCTATGGGGATGACTCATAGATCTTAATGAACAACTCCATCGTCTCTTGTGAATATCAGTTCCAAATTATCAACTCTCTATAGAATATTTTTTTTAGGTTTTTGCAAGGTAATGGGGTTGATTGGCTTGCCCAAGGTCACACAGCTAGGCAATTATTAAGTGTCTGAGACTGGATTTGAACCCAGGTACTCCTGACTCTAAGGCCGGTGCTTTATTCACTGTGCCACCTAGCGCCCTCTATGGAATATTTTCAAACAAGATTACCTGGATTCATCTGAAAATCATTTCCAAATCATAACTCATTGTTCCCTCCTACTCTCTATTGAAATGGGCACCATTATAGGGTTTGTAACTGCGGTGTTATTCTTCACTCCTGTTTCTCACCCCACTTATGTAATCAGTTGTCTATCCTCATAACAACACTTGTATTCAACCTTTTTGACTAGCTCTTAATCTACTTGCCAAATCGACTTGCCTTTCTATATTTCTGCTACACTAACACGCTACACTAAAATTGGGACTATAATGTGTTTTTGGAGGGTGATGTCACTGAATTGTGTTCAAAATGAGACCATACTATGGCAAAGTGACAATATGTATCTTTGCTTTTGGGTGGAAAAGGTCTTGGGATATAGAATTGTGAAATTTTTCCCCCAAAGACTTCTGAAGCCAGAGATACTTTGGAAGTCACATTTAACTCTTTATGTGGAAAATTCCCCCCCCCCCACACTTAAGAATAGAACATATGAAGAATTCATACTGATCACAGGAAAATATGGAAAATGGAAGTTGCCCATAATTCTAACTAGAACTCTAAAATATAGATGTTCACGTATTTTGTTTTTATTTCTATTTTTTTAATTTTTTTAGGTTTTTGCAAGGCAAATGGGGTTAAGTGGCTTGTTGAAGGCCACACAGCTAGGTAATTATTAAGCGTCTGAGAATGGATTTGAACTCAGGTACTCCTGATACCAGGTCCACTGCACCACCTAGCTGCCCCATTGTTTATGTACTTTGAAAAATTTCACATTTAATTGAATGTAACATCTCTGTGTGTGTGAGTTCATTATGGCTTATATGGTTACAAATTGTCCCATTTGCTCCTTCCTAAACACAAAGAAAAGCTTAGGACCACCTAAAACTATTCAGCTTCGTTGGTTATATATCTTTAAATAAGTGGGTTAATCACTCCCCTGCTCAGGGACAAATGATTCATCAAATACAGTCTCTCCAAACCTGAATGTTTCACAAGGACTGGAGAAAGAGTGTCTATTTGGTTTTTGTTCTTGAGTGCAGATGGCTCCATTTTTGTTCCCTGGATATCTATTAGGGTTCTCAAAGGTTCTTAATGTTTTCTTTAGTTAAGCAGGATTGAGAGGTTTTTGTATACCTATCCACTAATGAGTTGGCATTTGCAAGAGGGCTATATCATGAGATCATAGATTTAGCCTTGGAAAAGACCTAAGGGATTATCTAGCACAACTCCCTCATTTCATCAATGATAAAACAGAGATCCAGGGTGTGGATGTACTAAGTATATTGATCATATACACTGGTAATAGTATATGAATACCCATATGGTCTCGCTTAATAGTAGGAAACATGCTGATGCATCATTAAAAATGGAAAATGAAATTTCACTGTGAATTCAATACATGTTCAAAATGAACTTCTCTCATTCACAGTCAGAACTTGGCATGGATTTTTTAAGGGAAGCTAACAAAACTGAGGTTCTGGCATGATACTAGTAAGATGATCTGAGATGCTGCTTTAGAATAACTTATTACTGCTAGGAGCACCTATTTTCCCCCTTAACTTTTATTACTTAATATTTTCAAGGGGAAAATAAGATGATATTAGAACTCTTCCAAATCCCTCTGCTGCCATATTTGCATTTCATACTAAACGCTTGTACATTTCTAAAATGTTTCTCACTTTTAACATGTCTAAAATTACAAATTCTTAATCATGACAAATTCCCTTTCCATATTTCTCTTTGGGAACTGGAATTACCATTCTCATATGACCTGAAGATGAATGCTAATCACCTTTCTGGGACTAGATGCTTAATT